>NW_024412413.1:4471146-4490971 GCF_014898765.1 Herpailurus yagouaroundi | reverse complement strand
CGCCAACAGCCCACCCTCCACACCACAGCCATGGATCTTTACTGAAGGATCTCTTCCTGCCCCCCTTAGAACCTTCCCCCGGAATTCAGAACAAAACCTAGAGTTCCCACAACCCCCCGGTGACAGTCCCGCCCCTGCCCGGCGCCAGCCCACGCCTCCACCTGTCTGCCCTGGGACCCCTGTCCAGGCAGGTCCTCGCTGCATTCCGGTTACGGCTGAAATGCTGCCTCATCACGGAGCCTCTCCTGACCCCGTATTACTAACGTGCCCTCAGCGTTCTTCCTGTCATACCACATCTTATTTAACTGCATCACGACCATCCTGCCCCCGGTGTCTGCTGTCTGTCCTCCACTGTAGGAACGCATCCCGGGAGCAGGGACGTCGTCTGGGTCACCACGGTCACCGCCAGATCTCGGAGCCCAGAAAAGAGCTGAGGACACAGGAGGCGCTCAATAAATGCTGGCAAAATTAATGGCTCATCCCAACCTCACAGGCTCAGTGAGGTGGGCAACTCGCCCTGGTGCCCACAGCAGGGAAGTGGCCCAGTCAGGACCCTCCGGCTGAAGCCCGGGCCACCTTCTGTCAGCCACACGTCCCGGACTTAACAAGCCCCAGAGAAGCCCCACCTGCTGGGCTCCCCAGGGCCCAAAGCAATGACTCCATGGTGGAAGCAGGACGAGTGTGTGGGGCGGGTAGGCCTACTGTGTGCACCGAGCAGGTGCGATGGGAGAGAAGAGGAGAGGGCTGAGCCTCACCCAGCCTGCCCCCAGGCGCCCGGCATGTGCAAGTTAGGAGACCCAGCGCCGAGCTCTGAACGGAACAAGGGGCTTCGAAATTCGGTCTATCCCACCGATGCCATTAACATCATCTTAACGTTAATCGTTAACGTTATCTTAGGACCAACCCTACAAGCCCCACAGGAAGAAACTCAAACTGTCAGGGAAAGCCCCGCACACCTCACTCTAACACAAGGTGAAGAAGGTCCCACCGGGAGGCGGGAGAGGTGTTCAAGTCAAAGAACCACCAGGACAGCCACCAGAAGGGGGCCACGGCGACACGGCGGCGGCACAGACCCCCAGACCATCTCCACGCCCGGGACGCTCAAGGTCAAAGAGCAGGAAGAGAAGTCACAAAGCTCAAGAGCTGTCCTCCAGAATGCTTGAAACTGCCCTCGTGTCCCAGAGAAGCAAAACGAAAATCAAAGGGAACTCGAAAACCAGGAGACAGAAATCCGCAGTTGAGCAACGGACGTCCGTAATATAGAAGGAACTCACATCACAGAAGTTACGGAAGGAAATGCCTAAGACCCTAACAGCTCCATGCGCGGAACACCCAAAGAGGTAGCATAACCAGTTAACAAAAATGTGGGAAAACATTAATCCCACTGGTAATGAAATATCCATGACAAAGAACGAGCTGTCATTCTTAAGAGGGCAGGGTTGGTATTTACAAAAATCCCACTTACAAAAACTGGCGGGGTCTTACAAACATACGTGTTTGCCAATGACTGAGCCCTTCCTAGGTACTCACCCAAGAGATGAGACGTGTCTACGTAAACACCGGGCCACAGATATTCCTAGAAGCTTTATTCGTGACAGCCCCAAACTGGAGGCCAGGAAAACGGACCGACGTGACACAGCCAGTCAGTGGCCTATTACTGAAAGTAAAAACAAACTCTGATCCACACAATGCTAGGGATGCATCTCCAGACCTGCCGAAGACAAGCGTAAACGGCTACGCGGGTTTCTGCCTGCAGGGACAAGCAGCAAACGGCCAGTGTCCCCACACGTTCTGCCTCTCGTGGTGGTGGCTCCCCAGGTACGCGCAGCCACGAACCCCATCAGGGCTTCCGCTTTACACACGTGCAGTTTGTTTTACGTGAATTAGGCCCCAGTAACGTCAATAAAAAGTTGTAGCAGGTCCAGGATGGCGTGTAATCCGACGTTCGGGGAAGAGCCCAGGGCTTCGGCCGCAGACACGCTGACCAGAGCTGGGGGGCCACAAGGAAGTACCAGAAGCAAACAACGAGAGTGACGGGAGCTGCTGGACCCGATAGGGACTATCTTTCCCCTTCTGCTTTAATTTTTTTTCCAGTATTGTCAACAGGAAGAGGACACCCCCTTTTCCCGTGAAGGTACAACTTTTGGTGAATGTCATAGGGCTGATGAAAGAGAGAGAATGGACGGGGGTGGAGAAGGGACCCCCCCTCCCCCCGCCAGTCTTCGGAGACCTCGCGCTCCAAGTCCAAAGCTAGGGTCGAGAGTCCAGACTGGGCGAGATTTCTGGCTCCTGGAGGCACCGTGCGGTGTCAGAATTTGCAGGCACACCCAAGTTCAGGTCCCAGCTCTACTCCGCACTAGCCAGGCAGCCAATTCACACAACCTCTCTGAACCTCAGTGACTCCATCCGTAAGATGGGTCTCACCTGCCACCCTCCCGGAACTGACGGTGAGGACAGGGTGAGAGGCCAACAGAGCATCCTTTGCAAGCTGTGAAGTTCCATCCACATATGGGTTCGTGGGGACCCTCTGCGCTGCTGCTTTGCACATCTCTCTCAGCAACGTGGCCTTTCCCGAGGCCTGCCCAGCAAGAGATCCCCTGGGTCACTAGTCAGGCAGCTGCCACTCCAGCAGGGAGCTCCATCACCTGCAACACTCTCCCCGTCCCTATGTCCCTGTCTCCTTCGCCAGCGGGTTTTCAGGACCCTTGAACCCAGTGGAGGGACTTATGGGAGACAGGCAGCCCCTGATGCTGGGCCACTCACTCACCTGGGCAACACTGCAGACAGCCACCCCACCCCCCCCCTCCCCCGCCCGAGGGCCACCTCCCCTGCTGGCCCGGGGTCCTAAAGCAACATCTTTAAAAAATTTTTTTTAACGTTTATTCATTTTTGAGGGACAGACAGAGACAGAGCATGAGTGGGGGAGGGGCAGAGAGAGAGGGAGACACAGAATCCGAATCCGAGCCGTCAGTGCAGAGCCCGACGCGGGGCTCGAACTCACGGACAGTGAGATCATGGCCTGAACCGAAGTCAGATGCTTAACCCACTGAGCCACCCGGGCGCCCTGTTATGTTCTTTAAAGTAGCCAGAAACACGGGGTTGGCCATGTCACGCCAGCACGCGGTCAGCGGGGTCACCCCAGCGTGGGGTCAGCGGGGTCACACTGTCACCCCAGCACGGGGTTGGCGGGGCCACACCAGCGCTCCTAAGGGGATACCCAGTTAGGTTCCCGCAAGCCTCTGGACACACTGTCGTCCACCAATCAACATGCAACCTTGTTTTATGTGTGTTTGTTTCAGGACACCTGATTTAATACATTGTTGATTCGTCAACACGGAACGCAGGCCAACAGCACAGTAACTTGCGCCTGCGCGAAGCTCACTTAACACACAGACCTTCTCCACAAGGGCCCGTCACAGCCTTCTCATGCCTGGGACCAGACAGACCGAAGCATTATGCTTGGGGTTGCTTTATTTGTTATTTTTATTTTTTGAGACGGGGGCGCCCGTGAACGAAGGGCAGAGAGAGAGAGAGAGAGAAGTGGGGCTCACTGGGAGCAGGGCTCGAGCTCACGAACCATGAGATCACGACCTGAGCTGAAGTCAGATGCTCAACCGACTGAGCCACCCAGGCGCCCCTTGGTGGTGTTTTCAACAGCAAAATCACCAACACAAAGCACAAAAATGCAAAATACAGGCACTAAATCGACCGCAAAAGGACACTCGTGTACCGTATGAGCTGAGACAAGGCAGAAGCATAATGTCACCTTGTTCGACCTCGGGGGGGGGGGGGGGGAACCTGCACCCGTCAGGCAACTCAAACTTTTCACCACTGTGTGCATGTCTGCAATTAATCACGAAAGCACCGTAAGTACTGATTTGGTGGCCACCAATAAATTTTAGCAAGCAGGTGAATTTCCAAATACTGATCCATGAATAATGACGATGGGCCATATGGGAAGAACTAATAGCCGTCAGCTCCCAAGGGGTCCAACTGTTTCCCCTGCCTCCGGCAAATTATTGTCCATTGACCAGACCTTTGAAAAATCGTGAATTAGATTTTGGGAGGCATTCCTTGAAATCACCCCCGTCCACTTTAAGACCATTAAACCACGTGGCTTAATAAGCAAGCCGTTGTAACAACACCCCGAGTAAAACATTCACAGCCATTAAAAATGAGAACCGTGTATTACAACAGAGAAAACTGTCCGAGAGCCACTTCTAAAAAAGGTACTTTGAGTAGCAGGCCAAGAGATGTTTTTGAGAGGGCAATTCTACCAGAGCCTCAAGAAACAGCTAGTTCCAGTGCGACTCATACATTTTTAGAGCCTAAGAAATCTGCAAATTCTTTTTAACAAGGCAGCATAATGTTGATTCCAAAAATAGTGCATGCATATACATGCGCATGCAGGAAAGCACAGGCTTGTGGACAGCAACACAAAAATCTTCGAAGCAATATTAAAAAGTATATGCTCTTTCCAAGCAGGATTTAATCTAATACAAAAACGGTCCCATATTAGGAAATCCATCCATATATGCACTATATAGTGACAGATCAAAAAAAATAATAATAATAACACGTGATCATTTCCATGGTACTGAGAAAACATTCAGTAAAATACAATACCCCTTCTTGATTTAAAAAAAAATTCTCAGGACGCCTCGGTGGCTCCGTCAGTTGGGCGACCAACTTTGGCTCAGGTCATGATCTCACGGTTTGTGAGTTCGAGCCCCGCGTCGGGCTCTGTGCTGACAGCTCGGAGCCTGCAGCCTGCTTCGGGTTCTGTGCCTCCCCATCTCGGCCCCTCTCCTGCTCATGCTCTGTGTCTCTCTCTCTCAATATATAATAAGCGTTAAAAAAAATTTTTTTTAATTATCCATAAAATAAGAATGAATGAGTAGCTCCTTAAACATGGTCTACAGCTCAAGTAGAAAAAGTTGGAGACAAATTAAGTATTATCACAACCCAGTATAATTAGGTACTAGATAAGATATTAGACACTGCAATTAGACAACGAAGATATTAAGAATAGAAATCGTGAAAGTCCAGTAAAATTATCATGACTTACAGATGACATTATACCTGACTTGGAAAATGCAAAAAACTCAACTGAAAAATTATTCAAACACTAGAAGTCTTAAGTATAAATCCAGGCAGAAGGTGTAAGGGGAAGAAATACTCCGTTCAGAGTTTTTTTCAAAGACTTGAATAATTGACAGGTTTGCCGAGATCTTGGCTGGGAATATTCAAATCACAGAGGGAGCGACTTGGTAATCTAACATGAGCCAACAGAAAATGCCAAGAGAATGTGTCCGAATAAGCGCGAACGGCCAGGACACTTCGGGAAGAACCATGTGGGGACAGAGTTTGTATCGTTGTTAAAAACCACACCGGAAAAAGCTAAAAACCCTCAGGCACTACTAACAGCCCCAACCACCCATCATCACCCTTTGGTGTTGCCCGGGGCCGTGGGGTGCCTTCGTCCACCTCGCACAGGTCTACCTGCAGGACAGAAACCAACCAGCGAGGTCAAGAACAGAGGAGAGAGCGGGGACCTGTTAACCCACAGACTTGTGGCAAATACAACGCCGAGGCTCACCGGATGCTAGAAAACAAACCGAGAAACGTCCCGACCCCGCATCACCTTCCGGTTACCGTCTCAACCAGAAGCGGACTCCAACAAAAAGTTTTCCATCATTTTCTTGGGCAGGTTTGTTAATGTACACATTTGTTCATTTCTACCATTGCTTCCTTTGTGTTCCCTGCCACTGTGACTTTGTATCATTTCATGGATTCCATCTTCTCACAAACCTGGGATCCAACCATCTCTCAGGAACCACTGTTCCACCCGGGCCCAAGCCACCATCGCCTGCCGGCCTGCGTTACTGATACGGCCTTCTAACTGGTCCTGTGAAATCAGTTCTTGTCCCTTCCCTGCTTAAAATCCTCCCTGCGGGGGATACTTCCTCCGAATCTCCATCAGGGGCTTCCTGGCCTCCCTCCAGCACCTCACTCAAACACCTACCTTCTCGGGGAAGCCTTTCCAAGCCCTTGACCTGACTAAAACCTGCAAACCCCACCCCAACATCTCCTCTCCAGCTTCCTGAACCTGGCACTGTAGCACATCATCCGCATTTTACCTATTTATTTACTTTGCTCTCGGCCTTTCCTTAGGACAGGAGTCAACACGCGTTCCCTGAAAAGGTCCAGACAGAAAATACTTTAGCTTCTGCAGGCCATATGGTCCTGTCTCAAGTACAAAATCACCCAGAGCAACATGTGAAGAAATGGGCATGGCTATGTTCGAACACAAGTTTATTTACACAAAAACAGGCATCAGGCCAGAACTGGCCCACGCTTTGCCAACACCTGCCCCTAGGAGGACAGAGATG
Organism: Herpailurus yagouaroundi; assembly: GCF_014898765.1. Classification (NCBI taxonomy): domain Eukaryota; kingdom Metazoa; phylum Chordata; class Mammalia; order Carnivora; family Felidae; genus Herpailurus; species Herpailurus yagouaroundi. Next base: position 4,484,579 of record NW_024412413.1, on the reverse strand, counting down.
CCCCATGAGAACGTGAGCTCCGTGAAGGTATGAATATTTTTCCCCTGTGATCATACTGTTCACGGCTGCATGCTTAGTCCCTAGAAGAGTGCTCAGCCTACAGGAAGCAATAAATATTGGCTAACTGAATAAGCAAGTGACATGAACGAACTGGTTAATGAAAGCAACACGGTGATAGCACTTCAGCAGACATCAAGGGAAGAACACAGAAAGCAAGCACGGAAAAAACACACCGTAATTTAGTTTATATAAACATGGCGCTTCAAGCAGGCTGGAGACCGACTCTTCAGCAACTGGTCTTGGGGCAACTGGCAGGCTAAGGAAAAAGAACGAGGCTGGGTCTGTGCTCAACCAAAATAAACCCCAGAAGATCAAAGCTTTTAATGTTAAAAGTAAAATCGTAAAAAAAAAAAATCAATAAATTAACTGTGAGAGAATTTTTTTATTCTCAGAGATGAAAAAGCCTCTCTAAATAGACCGCATAAGATTTCAAAGAAAAGATTAATCAAACTACATAAAAATAAAATATTTCTATGGGGGGGAAAAAATAAAGCACCACATGCATCATAAACAAAAGAAAACACACACCAGAAAAATTACTGGAACTCTTTTTTTTTTATTTTTTAATGTTTATTTATTTTTGAGAGAGTGAGCGTTGGGGGCGGGAGGGGGAGTGCAGAAAGAGAGGGAGACACAGAATCCAAGGCAGGCTCCGCTCTGTCAGCACAGAGTCCAATGTGGGGCTCGAACTCACGACCTGGGAGATCATGACCTGAGCTGAAATGAGGCGCTTGACCGACTGGGCCACCAGGCGCCCCAAAATTACTGGACCGCTTAACTGAGGTTGATTTTCCCTAATAAATAACACGTTTCATCTAATGCACACAAAATGAAACAGGATGCAAAGCAAAGGCAGATCCAAACGGCGAGGGGAGATTCAAACGTGAAAACAGGCTCCACTTACACGATTACAGGAAAGTCACATGAAAACCACAAACGTCTACTTTTCGCCTCTTCGATCGACAAAAATCTAAACACCTGACAACACCCCCGGGTGAAGGCGATGCCGAGGAACAGGACTTCGCGTCTGGCAGAAGGGGAACGGGTAACGATCTCCGCGGACACGGCAGGGAACAAAAACCACAAATGCTCATCCCTTCCACCCAGCAATCCTCCTGCCGAGGGTTTGCCCCAAATAATGTAACTAATTGTAGCCCTTTGCGAAATACTGGAATGGTCCCCTCAACGGGGAAGTCGCGACAGAGGTCAGAGATCCTTTCCAGAGCGGGCTGCGATGCGGCTGTTCCACGAGAAGGGAAAGAGCTCTACCTGTGCCAGTGAGGAAAGGTCTCTAGGATAAAGTGAGCAGCAAAGCAGCCCGAGGGGTCCCCCCTGCTAACGGGACAGCCGGCCGCGACCGAACGCTGGCGCTCCGAGGCACAGGAGGGCGGGCGCTGGGCTCCAGCGGTTCTGGTCGGTGCCCGGCAGACCCCAGGCCCCTGTGTTCCACCTGTAAAACCACAGTAAGAATGGAAACCACCTCTCGGGGTTGCTGGGGGTTTTAATGAGCGGATACACGGGAAGCCCTCCCCAGGACGCTGGCGGGTGAGCAAGCGTTATTCACGCCCTCGCTGGTGCCACCACGGCGTCCCAAGACGGGCTACAGAGAAAGGGGCCTTCTTCACGATGACTCTCCTCATACCCTTCGAGTTCAGTGCCCTGAGCGTGTTCTGTTCTCAAAGTCACAGAAGGGGCGCCTGGGTGGCTCATTCGGTTAGATGTCTGCCTCTGGGTTTCGGCTCAGGCCAGGACCTCATGGTTTGTGAGATCGAGTCCCGCTTCGGGCTCTGAGCTGAGAGCGCAGAGCCTGCTTGGGATTCTCTCTCTCCCTCTCCCTCTCTCTCTTCCCCTCCCCCCCTCACAAATAAGCAAATGAATAAGCCTAAGACAGACTGAAGGAAGTAAACCAAAGGCCCACGGTGGTTCGTGTTCAGAGTGCTGGAATGACTCTTCCTGGTTGTCACATACTCTGTCGTATATTTATAAACACTTCTGAACTGAAATAACACCGAGGGTTTACCGAGTGCCGGGCACTGTGCTGAATACTTGTATCGCCGATGTTAACGCTGTGTGAAGCAGGTCTTATTTACCAGTGAAGACACGGTTGTCCAAGGTCACTCCCATCCACACCTTGCTTAATCTGGAGCCAAAAGGCATGGGGTGCCACTCGTAGGGGCTGGATGCTCAGTGCGGGGTGTGGGGCGGCCCCTGCCCCCCGGAGCATCAGGGGAGGGAGGATTTATCCACAACTCAGCCACGCGCGCGCGCACATACACATACACACACACACACACACACACACACACACACACACACACACACCGAGTGTTAATACTGCCTCGGTAAGGGTCAGGAGCACTAGGGAGGCTCCCCCGAGGAGGGAATTCATGTGAGGGCTCAAACCTACAGGTTAAGTGGGCGAGGGCAGGGGAAGAACATTCAAGGCCCCCCTGTGGGGCGATGCCCGGTGAGGCCGGATGGGGAAGGGGCCCAGGGGGAAAGATGCCCAGTGGGAGCCAGAGCTGGAGAGGATCCCACTGAATGGGGCCTCCGGGCCTCCATGCTGGCAGGGGCCAGGGGAGCCCTGAAGGGTTGGGCGGGGAGGGAGTGGGGCGGAGTCTCTCTGCTGTGGGGAGGGGCCTCCTGAGAGCACGCCTCTGCTCCGCCTGGCCCCCTCACAAAGGTGGGAGGTCAACTAGCCTCTTTGGGGAGAGTCCCAGGGAGACCTTGGCCCCTGGCCACCCGCACACCCCTGCAGCCGGGGCGGGATGAATAGGCCTCTGTGGCCCCTCAATAGGCCTTTCACCAACTCGTGCCTCTCAGTGCTCCTAGCTAGCTGAAGACCCTGCCTCAGGGCACAGAAGACAAACAAAGGAGCTGCGGGGGTGCCCGGCTGTGGTGACGGTGACGGAGGCCCTTGGAAGGGGAAGCACTGGTCAGACGGGTCCCCACGTGAGGGATCCCACGGGCCTGGCCAGTCCTCCGGGAAGCATGGGGTTTCGGTGATGCAAGGTGGCCAGCTCGGGTGAGGCCCCACACCCCTGCCCGGTTCCCCGTCCTCCTCACCATATGAGCCAGGCCCTCCAGACAGCCCCCCCAAAGTCTGCAGTGTGGTCCCTGCCCTTCCTCCCTGGCCAAACTCCAACGTAGCCTCAGCCTGCCAGTCCTCCCACCGTAGGGTCTCTGCCCCCGGCCGTGTTGGTCTCAAGCCTGTCTGTGCTGACACCGCAGCTGTCACCTCCCCCCACCGCCCCAGGCCACCTGCACCCGAGCACCTGATCCCTTCCGCCTCCGATGCACACTCCAGCTCAGACACCCTGTGAGGTAAAGTCACTGCTTCCATTCAGCTGATGAGGAACGTGAAGCTCGCAGCTCGAGTCACCCGTCTGACGTCAAGTTCCAAGTAGGCGGCAGGACCAGACTCCTGCCCGGGGCTGCCTTCCGAGCCGCGCTCCTAGCTCTAGGCCACGGCCTCGGCACGCCGGCTCCACACACCTGCCTGGGTGTCCCTCCCCTCCAGGACGAGACACCTTGCTGGCAGGATGACCCAGTACCCAGCACAGGGTGGGGCCCCCAGCAGGCACCAGCGAAGGCTGAACAAATAAATACGTCATGATGACCGACCTCCGGCTTCCAGCTGGCTCAGAGGACAGACACCACGGAAGGAAGCGTTGACGCTCGCCCAGAGCCTCCACCAGCAAGCGCTTTACTCCCGACCCCTTCTCACACATGCACGGCGCCGTGAAATCCTCGAAGCGCGTTTACAACCCTCGGTCACATCCGGGATCTCCCTAATGACCCACTTCGAGGTGCGGGAAACAGAGGCACCTGACCCAGGTTACCCAGAAGGGCCATAATGAGCCTTGGGACTTGGGACTGGAATCCATGCCAGGGCGGATCAGCACCGGCTCCGAGAGCGGGCTCTGCATGAGGCCCCGGGCACAGTGAAAAATAAACCCTGACCCTGACCGCCAGGTCGCTCTCACGGGGCAGGGCGTCCGCCCGAGTGGTCCTTGGCCCGAGGTTCCCAAAAGCAATCCCCTGGACTCTCCAGAACGGCAGCGCCTGCAAATGCCCCGCGGCCACTGTCACTCAACGCCACACCTCACTCCCCACAAACTGCTCCCAGATACCTCAATCCTGCCGGAGCACTTATGGCCCGAGAGTAGCCGCACATTCAAAGCTCCATCTCCTGTGAGCTCGTCATTGCTGTGGCCTTGTTCGAACTCCTGACTCACTGCTTCGCTCTGACACATTAAAACAGAGCCTATGAGACAAGCTGTGGTTCTGCAGGGTCACCGAGGCTCCCAGACACACGCGCAAGGTGCCCCATCCCAGACCGGAGCTGTGACCGGCCACCCTCGCGCCCACCTGCGCCCCACCCCGCTGCCTGGGCAGGAGACCACTTGCTCGTGGCCCTGGCCACGGCCCAGGGCCCCACCTCCACAGGCTACCTGGGTGGGGGCAGGTCACAGAGCCCCAGAGGCCTAGGTCAGCCCTGCAAGGCGTCCACAGCCCGCCCGCTCCAAGCACTGGGTCCCTGCGGACACACAGCCTGGCGAGAGGGACTCCAGGCCACATGACAGCACCCATTCTGCGCACCAATGCCAACGTCCCCTAGCGCACGGACGCGCCCAACGCACCCTCCCCAGCCCCCCGGGGGGGCGGCTCCCCCCCCCCACCCCCACCCCCACCCCTGGGTCTGGGTCACGGCCCTGGGCCGCACAGCCGCGGGCTCAGGAGGGGCCAGTCCCACATCTGTCTCCGTGTCGCAATCCCCTTCCCCTCACTGTGGAAACCAGGCGGCCCGGCTCCTGCTCACACACCAGACCGGGCGAGGCCACGGGGTGAGTGGGTGCCAAACGCCTCCCCTTGGGGAGACGGCGCGTCTGAGCGCGAGAGCGCACAGGCCACAGCCTCGAGTCCCACCCTCGCTGCTCCACGACCCTGAACAAAGCGCCCCGGCCTCTCTGGGCCTCGCCGTTTTCACCTGCCAATGGGGCGAACACCCCTCGCCACAGGGTTGTACGGGGCCGTGGCTGCTCTGGCTCCCACCCTCTGCGGGAGCAAGCGGGCTTCGTGGCCTCCCCGGCGGGCTCCGGGCGCAGCGCCTCTGCGCAGACAGGCCCGCACCCCTGCGCCCTGCAGCTGCACGGAGCCCCGCCGCGTGGGGGCCGCTCCCCTCCTCCTGGGGTCGGGAGGAATCTGGAATCGGGCAGGTGGCACCGTGTTGGCATCACCCAGAGAGGCCCCGCAAACGCAGCTGGGGACCTGCTGGTCATGAAGGCTGCAGCCTGAGGGCGAGGCCGGGGCCCCGGGTGGCAGAAGGACAGGGTCCTCGTTTCCGCCTTGTTGGGGGGTGGGATCCGTGACGCTTCCCATTTCTGCCTCTTCCCATCTCATTCCTGCCGTCCTGAGCCACGGCACCCCAGTGGCACCGAGCTCCCTGAGGCGGTGTCAGTGGCCCTGCTCGGTTTCAGGCAGTGGCGTTGTGGCCTGGTGAACACACGTCCGGGCACTGCGGGCTGAGAACGCTGCTCCAGGTCAACCTTCCTTCCCTCACTTGATGCAAGAGGACACTGAGAGCCAGAGGGGAGAAGGGCCTTGCCCACAGTCTGGATTCGACCCCGGGCTCTGTCGCCTGTCACAGGCAGCCTCCGTGACACTCTCCGACACTCTGGGTCTGGAGGCTGACCTCTGCCCTAGGTGGAGGCACAACAAAATCGGTCCTACCCTGCAAGGAGAACAGAGAGGCGCAGTGGTTTCCCCAAAGCAGCACAGCACTTGGGAAAAATTAAATTCTGAATCTTCTCTGCCCTCTTCCCCACTCTCGGTCTCTGCCAGGCAGCCAGTTCCGTGAGGAAGGCCCACTCAAGGGACACCCCTCCCCAGCACCCCTTGGATACCTATCCATCCACCCATCACCCACACCACCCCCCGCCACCCCCTCCCTGGGCTGGTCAGCCCACCTTGAGCTGCCACAGCACTGACAGCCCAGGAGGGAAGGGGGAGCCTGGCAGGGCGGGGGCGCGGGGGGGGAGGCCACACACAGAGCAGGGAGAGCGGCGGCACGGGACTGGTGGGACTGGCGGAGTGGCAGGGGCGCTGATTCTGTCAAGGGGTCAGGAAGCGGCCGGAGAGCCCCCCCCCGCCCCCCAAGGGCCACAGAGAGGCGCAGATCTCCAGCACACAGGGTGAGGCCAGACCCAGGCAGAGGGAGCGTTTCCCTCCTCCGCGAGGGAGGGAGAGGATCCTGCCTCCGCACTGTCTTAAGAAACCCACGTCTAAAGGGCGTTTTTCAAGATTTTTCAAACCACATCCAAAAGCAAAGGGGTTTTACCTGAAAGATAAACAGGAACAACAACTCCACCAACAAGACAAAAACCTGAAAACTAAGCCCCCTCTTCTCTGCTTTGCCAACAGACATTTTTCAAGTATTTGCTGGTCTTTCAAGGGAGGGGAATATATATGTATATATATATATATATTTTTTTTAATTTGTTTAAACGTTTATTCATTCTTTTTCTTTCAACGTTTTATTTTATTTTTGGGACAGAGAGAGACAGAGCATGAACGGGGGAGGGTCAGAGAGAGAGGGAGACACAGAATCGGAAACAGGCTCCAGGCTCTGAGCCATCAGCCCAGAGCCCGACGCGGGGCTCGAACTCACAGATTGTGAGATCGTGACCTGAGCTGAAGTCGGACGCTCAACCGACTGAGCCACCCATGCGCCCCTATATTCTTTTAAAAACTCAAGCTGGCCGGATGTTTGTCTCATGTCATGTCAGACACGGGACTCCCTTCTACTTTTTTTTTTTTTTTTTTTCAAAGTTTCTTTACTTATTCTGAGAGAGAGAATCCCAAGCAGGCTCCACACCAGCAACGCAGAGCCCTACTTGGGGCTCGAACTCAAGAACCGTGAGATCATGACCTGAGCCGAAAGCAAGAGTCAGACGCTTAACCGACTGAGCCACTCGGGCGCCCCAGGACTCCCTTTTTAAAAGGAGGGGGTCCCTCTCTAACTGAGCTGATGCTCCTGCCGCCCAGCCTGGGCTGGGCAAAGGCTCCTTCCAAGCTGGGTGGCCCCCGACCTTGGCCCCCACCGCTGCGGGCTCAACTCCAGCGGCTCCAACCCCTTACCTGTAGGTCCAAAAGCAACATCCCAGCCCCCGTCTGTAGCCGACGGGGGCCCTGAAAGGGGTGCACTTGAGCTTCTCCCCCTCACACGTCCTGGCCCTGTCACTGCAAACGGAAAAATAAGGGAGCCTCTGCCTCTGCCCTGTCGCTAATCAGCTCTCTCTCTCACCTGTGCGGGGGGCTACAGGTGGGTCAGATCAGGCACCCTGCCCCTTGTGGTCCACCTGTGGCAGGGTCCTCTCTGAGCCTCACCCCGCTGTCTGTGCAGACACAGGGTCGGGCCGGTGGACTTCCGGATCCTTCCTGTCCATCCGGCTTCCCCAGGCCGGGCTGTGACCCACAGGACCTTCTGCTGCCTGAGCCCAAACCAGGAGGCCGGCTGAAAACCTGGATCCAAGCTAAGTTTCCCACGAGGTAAGACCAATCCAGGAAATGAGGCACAGCCACCCAATGACCTTGCGGTCGTTGCGACGGTGTTTCGTTTGAACAGCACGGAAGATGCTTCAGGAGTTTTGAGTAAGAAAGCGTGACTAGGAAACTTTGTGTCCGGAATGTCGAGTATTCCTTAAGAAGGCTTTAGAAGGATTGGAAAGCAAGCCTTTGCAAAGGTGACGGTCGTCTCTGCATGATTGGAACTGTGATTTTTTTTCCCATCCTCTTAAATTTTCCAGTTTCTGTAATGTGCGTGGAATACTTTTTCAATGGAAAAAAAAAAAAAATTTGGGTTTTGGGCGTCTGAGGCTGTTTTTTTAACAAGTATCCTGCGTGCGGATTCTCCTGAGTGGCCTCACGGCTCAGCGGGTATTCCCGAGGCTTCCAGGCTCAGGGAAGGAGGCAAATATGGCCATGAGGGGCCACGGCACCCACCCTGGGCAGGCCACACAACCTCTCACACTCTTGCCTTGCAGAGACAGCCCTGCAGATGTGACCCTTGGTCTCCTCATTTATTTATTTATTTTTAATGTGTATTTATTTTTGAAAGAGAGAGAGTGCACGCGCACAGGTGGGGGAGGGGCGGGGGGGAAACAGAGGATCCAAAGTGGGCTCTGTGCTGACAGCGGCGAGCCCGATGTGGGGCTCGAACTCATGAACCGTGAGATCATGACCTGAGCCAAAATCGGACGCTCCACCGACTGAGCCCTCAGGCGCCCCTTGCCTGGTCTCTGAAGTGTGAGGTCCAAAGTCCTCAGGTTTCCCTGAAAGGACACAGAGTCCCTGCCTCAGGAGAGACCACAGGGCGGCCTCCTCCAGCCCCAGAAACGGACAGAGGCCGGAACCCACAGGCCTTAAAAATAGGCCCAGGAACCGAAAGAGGCACCGCTCACCACGCAAACGGTTACACTTCCTCCCCACAGCGCGGGCCCAGACCCGGCCCAGCCTGCCTCGGTTGGGCTGGAGGGCGTGGGGCCCCAGGGAACCCCGGGGAACTGTCCTCAGGGACCACACAAGCACAACCCCAATTCCATGCACGGGCACCGGCCCGGGTGCTCTGTATCCTCTGTAGCAGCAACAGCAAAAGCAAGGCTGGGGTCCGACTCCGTGTAGGGTCTGGACCTGCCCTGTCTCGTTTGCTCCTCACGCTGCCCGTGAAGCTGTCACTTCTCCTGCAATTCCCGTGACGCCACAGACTCTGGGTCGCCACTTCACAGAGGCTCAGCCCCCAGTCTTCCCTCCCAGCCACACCTCCCGCCAAACCCCCTCCCCGCCCCCCCCCCCCCCCCCCCGATGCCCAGCTACACTGCACCCAGCAAAATGGCAAAGGGCCAGGCTGGCAGGCTCCCTGGAAGGCAGTTTCCCCACTTCATTCCTTCTGGCTCATTCCACGAACCCCCCGCAGGATGGCTACCGGCATCTGACGGGCCGCAGCTGGAACGCCACAAATCCCACTTCTGCCACCTCCCAGCGACATGACTTTGGGTGAGTCGCCTGGCTTCCTGAAGCTTGCTTTTCTCACCTGCAAAATGGGGTGCCAACAGACTCTACCCCCATGGGCATGACTGCACCTGCCGTGCGACGGGCACAGGGCAGGCAGCCCAAGTCAATGGCCACAAAACCCCCCGAGGCCGGGCCGAGGGCCCAGACCACTGCTGCAGCCTCCACTCTCCTTCCAGCCGGGCCAGCCTCCCCCACTCCGCCCAGGCAAGTCCTGCCCTGCCGTGGCCCCTCTCAAAGGCCCCACACTGCACAATCCCCCTGAGCAGCCGTGGTGGCTCCCTCCTCTGTGGCCCCTGAGGGAACCTCTCATGCCTCCACCTGGGCCCTTCCTCAATCCACCTGCGCACACCTGTGACGACTGGACCACCAGCACCCTGAGGACAGGTATGGGTGGGTCCCCACGCCGCTGAGAGCTAAGGCTCAGACACATCCTGCCACTTACGAGCCACGGACCCGGGGACACGTTACTTCACCTCGAAACCTGCATCTGGTCCTCAGGACAAAGAGAAGAGCGTACCGATACCCACCTTAGAGGACGATTTCAAGAATAAAAGGAAACAGTGAACACGGAACACTCCTCTCCCCGCCCCCCTGCCAGCCTAGGCCACCTAAAAGGGGACATCGGTCCAGGCAGAGCCGCTCTGAAAGGTGTTCGGCCCAGGCAGAGCCCAAAGACATTCAGCACGATGTAGGCCCCTCCCCTCCCAGCGCCTGTCCACGGTGCACACCAGGCCCCGGGGCCAGGTCAAGTCCACGCGGCCCCATTGAACGTCAGCGGGGTGCTGCCTCTGTTGAGAGGGAGCCTTCCCGGTACGGGACGCTTCAGCTGACGTCCAGGGCCCGGGAGGAGGCGTCGGGCTAGATCCGCTTCTGGTCCAGATGTCGGCATCACACAACAGATTCAGCCCGAGAATCTGAATCCCTGGAGCTGCCTGGAATCCCAAGCAGCTTCCTGTGGATAAAACCCTACAATCCTGCTCGGAGGAGCCACAGCCCTGGCTGCTTCCAGCAGGGTCTCTCCTCCGGCTGAGTCACCTGCGCACCCGGCTTCTCTCCCCTACTCAGCGGTGCCCTCCCACCAGGCACGAGCAGGCAGGACCAGGCCCGATCCCCCTGCCTGACCCGCAAAGCACGTCTCCGCGGCAGACGCGGCCGAAGAGAAGATTCAAAAGACAGGTTTGGATCCACGAGGTGCCTTTCATCATCACAGCCAAGTGACAATCCCTGGGGCGGGGGGAGGTGGGGAGAAGCAGTCGCTTTCTCCCATCTTAGACAGACACTGTGACTCAGAAATGACAACAGTGTGTCTAGGGTCAAGCGTCTCCACCAGAGGCTCCCTCACACCTTCAAAACAACCTCAGAGAACATGGCATGGTTCTCAAGAGCCTCAGCTTTAATTGAACAACCACGGCAACAATCCGGGAGGTTTAAATGCAGGAACGTAACAGGTTGTCACAGCTGTGTGAAGTGGAGAAGAAAGGGCCGGGCGATCTGCCGGACACGCGAAGGTTCTTTGGGGGCGGCGTTCTGGGTGGGCAGGCCACCCACTGGGTCCTGACTCTACTCTGGCATTAGGTCACTATTCAGCTTGGCCCTCTCTGAACACACGACAGAGTGCACCCTTCTAAGAGGCTAAGGTTCTACTCTCTATACACCCATACCCTTATTTACTCGTCCAGAAAGCCTCTCCCTGGTGCTGCTAAATGTTTACTGGGTACCTGCTCTGCACGTGCCCTGTGCTGGGCACTGAGGAGTCACAGACTGGGCAGTGGCCTCAAGGGGCTCGCTTGCTAACCGGGGACACGGTCACACAGACTATTACAGCGCCACAATCAGCCTGATGATCCAGAAGACATGCATCGGGCACAAAGAGCCTAGGCAGTGGCACAGGAAGGGGAGGTGGGGCCACTAGGGTGGTGGCACTGGAGCTGAGGCCTGGAGAGACCCCTGTAGGTGTGCGTGGAGCAGGGGAGTAGGGGTGGCCTTCTGGGAGGAGAGAGCAGGCATAAAAGCACAGAGCATCAGAGCACCACAGGGACAGAGTTCAGGAGTTCAGGAGTTCAGGACGGGGGTTGGGGGGTGGGTAAGGCAGGAGGGAGGAGGGGAGGGGGGAAGGGTGTGGGAGTGGGGACCGCGTGCCCGGAGAGGAGACACGGGAACTACGGGGCATTTCTCCTCCCCAGATGCCACTCCCCTCTGTCACTGTCACTGTCACTCCCCTCTGAAACTCCCAGGGCGACAGGCACGGCGAGGCCTGGCCAGGGACATCTGGGGAGCAGTGGAGGGACACGGCAGGCTCTGCTGTCAGACTGGCCACAGGTCAACCCCAGCTCTGCCACCTCCTCACTGGCTTTCCCTGGGCAAGCCTCCCCCCCTCCCAGAACCTCCTGCTCATCTGTGAAACGGAGATGACACTCCTATCAGGCCAAGTCAGAATGGAACTGACAGAGCGCATAAAGGCCCTGGCACCGGGTGAGCAGCTCCGGAAATGTCAGGTGCTAGAATTCATTAGGATCGGCCTCAAGGAATGGCCCCCTGGGCTCCTGGGGGCGGGGCCTGGCAGAGGAGAGAAGGTGCTCAGAGAGGTGGGGAGGGGCTGCCCAGAGCTTGGGAGCAAACTGGGCGGAGGGGCTTGGAGCAGATGGTCCGTCAGACCCCTCCCATCCCAGACATCCTGGGCCAGGCGGCAGGTGGGCCTGGCACGCAGCCTGGCACACAGTAGGTGCTCAGTGAACGCCACAATGAACTCATGAGGATCCCTCAATGTCTGCTCAACACTGAGTCTTGACGCCTTATCAGAAAAGAAACCTGAGAAACCCATTTCCTGGCCCGTCCCTACTTCCAAGGCACCCCACCCTCGCTCCAGGAAAGGTCATTCCTGGGGCAGGCTGGGCTGGGACCTGCTTCCTGAGGGGACACGTAGTCTTCTGCTAAGGTAACTACAAAAAAAAAAACGAGGATTCGGATTCATTTCCTCTCCTCTCTAGACTCAGGGTGTGGCCTGCTGAGGGGCCCGGACCCCTAGGGGTGCCATGTCCCTGCTGCTGTGTGACCTTAGAGGGGATATGTTGGCACTTTGGGACTCCCCAGTGGTGAAGGAAGGGGGCAAGGGTAGAATCTCCAAGGCTGGCATCCCCTCCTTCACAACGCTGTCACCCCCTCTGAAACTCCCAGCTCAGATTGGGGTGGGGGGGGGGTGTTGGCTGACAATGTGGTATGAAATCATGACGGCACGAAGAAGGGAGGGGTCTTTTCATGGGGAAAAAAATGACAGCCACACACTACAAGGAAGGGGGCTCCTCGGCTCGGGTCGGGCAGGATCCAACAGTAGTGATTACCTCATACCCAGCCACTCCGGGAGACCCCACCCACACCTTCAGCCCCAGGCGTTTCCAAACAATACCAGGTGCCCCCCACCCCACCCCACCAGCAGAGGTAGGACTCAGGGCCTCAGCGAAGCAGGATCACACCCAGAGAGGCGGCAGTCCCTGCTCCCTCCGCTGAGTATGTGGGTTCAGGGAAGGGGGGGGGGCAAGGCCCAACAGGTCCCCAGTTGGAGCTAATGGCAGAGGAAGAAATGGCAGTGTGGAGAGGTGCGGGAAGACAAAGGCTTCAGGAAGCGGGGGACGGTGGCCCGGACACGCTGGCAGGGAGGTCAGCCCAGAGCCCACTGGGGGCCTGTTCCGCCCCCGCCTGGTGACGGGCTAAGGGTCTCCCCAGATCCCACGCCCACACTCCCTGCAGCGGCACCGAAGCCCCGGGGAGGGCTTCCTAGAGAAGGAAGGGACCTGTCACAACCCCGGAGAGGAAGGAGAAGGATGGACACACACACTCGAAGGGACAGACAGAAGGAGACACCGAGTGACCCGGGAAAGAGGAAGAGACACAGAGACGTGAGTGTGCAGGGCCGCTGTTGGGACCAAAATCAGAGACCAACACACAGGGACACAGGAAAAACCCATACGTGGAGACCTGGGGGGCGCACGGAGGAGGCCACGACAGGCAGAGCCAGAGACACAGAGACAGACACACGCATAGAGACACACGCAGAGACGTTAACAGAGAGACGGAGACAGGCGCAGAGACGGAGACACAGAGAGACCGAGACAGGCTCAGAGACAGGGTCGCACGCACAGACCGAGGCGCGCACACCCGCGGCGCTGGCGGCCCCGGCCCACCCCACTCACCGAGGCCGCAGACCTCCCGGCGCAGGCTGAGACGGCCGCGCTCCTCCGCTATGGCGCGCAGCATGCGCTGCAGCGAGCGCTCCTCGGCCTCGGCGCCGCCCGCAGGCTCGGGGG
>NW_024412413.1:4426200-4470746 GCF_014898765.1 Herpailurus yagouaroundi | reverse complement strand
GGGCCGGTAGGCCCTGCCCCCGACCGATGAGGCCCCGCCCCAGGCCGGGCTTCCAGGGCCCCGAGCCTGGAGGGCGGGGTTCCTTCCCCACCCCCACCGACCGCGGCCGCTCCGGCCCCGCCCACCTCCGACACTCGCTAGCCGCTCTCTACCCACAGCGGCCGCCCTGAGCCCGCTTCGACCTCCCGCGCTTCGTCTGCTGTTCCTCCCCGGGCCCTCAGCCCCTGCGCCCACCTCCTCCAGGCCCAACCCCCGCGGCCGTCCCCCGCCCGCAAACATCATCCAGCCCTTTGGCGTCCTTGAGCCCCTCCCATCACCCCTTCGGGGCCTATTCTGCGCCCCCTCTGCCCTCCCATCACCCTCCCCACCCCCTGTCCCTCGAGACAACACTTTGTCACTTCCGTCCGCCGTTGCCACTCTCTTCTCTCCGTCCAGTTCCGGGAGCATCCTCCGCGGAACCCAGGAAGAATTCATCCCTCCCCATAAAGAAGTGTCAAAGGGGCCGCGAGGCAAAGCGCTTCCCTCCCCGCGCTGAGTCCTTGGCCCGAGTGCAGTGCAGGGTGTTGAGAAAGGCTCTGAGCCTCGGTTTCCTCAGCTGTACAATGGGGGTATCTCCCTGAGTGTTGACTAGGTATGAGGGGATTGAGAAGTAGGGAGGTACGAGGTCGGCTGTGCGTATGATCCTGATGAAGGCCAAGGTCCAGCCAGGCGCCCCTGGTGAGCTGGCCCCCGCTGATAGAGGGAGACCCAGGGGAGAAGCAGCCAGAGGCCTCCGCGGGCGCCCACGCCTGCCAGCTCACTTCTAGGGGGAGGGAGAAATGGAGAGGCCGAGCTGGGGTGGGGGTGGGGTCTCAGCTCTGACCCCTCTAGGGAAGTCCTGCCTCCAGGCCCCGCCCCACCCGCCCAAGCGCTGTTGACCCTTGAACACCCCCGGGTATGTGAACCGTGTGAACGACTAGGGTCCACTTACAGGAAGATATTTTTCGAGAAAAACAGTATAGTACTATAAATGTATTTTCCTTGTGATTTTCTTAACATTTCCTTTCCTCTGGCTTACCGTATTGTAAGAATTCAGTATGCAAGTACATACACAGACACGTGGAATACATAACACAAACCTAACACACATTGCGACGGTGCCATCGGTCAGCACCGGGCCGTCCAGTTTGGGGGGAGTCAGAAGTTACACGGGGATTCTCACCTGCGTGGGGGATGGCACCCCTAAAGCCCCACATCCCTCAAGGATCAGCTGTGCTCTTCTCCCCCGTCGTTGTGAAACCTGTTCCCTCATTTCCCTCAGGTCCCCGTGGCACCTTTCCTGACCATCTCACCTGAAACCCCGCTTTCCCTCCGCCTCTAGTCCCTTGCCCTGCTTTATTTGTCTTCACAGCACAGCACGCACCTCCGGGGACATCACACTGCATAGCTATGAATTCTGTTCAGTGTCTGATCCCTGCACAGCTCACAGCTGGTACCTAGAACACTGTGGAGACGTGGCGGACGCCCTGTAAATGAACGTGGGAGGAATGTATTAAGAATGGACCGGAGGGGCGCCCGGGTGGCTCAGTCGGTGAAGCGTCCGACTTCGGCTCAGGTCATGATCTCGCAGTTCGTGAGTTCAAGCCCCGCGTCGGGCTCTGTGCTGACCGCTCGGAGCCTGGAGCCCGTTTCCGATTCTGTGTCTCCCTCTCTCTCTGCCCCTCCCCCGTTCATGCTCTGTCTCTCTCTGTCCCGAAAATAAATAAACGATGGGGCGCCTGGGTGGCGCAGTCGGTTGAGCGTCCGACTTCAGCCAGGTCACGATCTCGCGATCTCGCGGGATCTCGTGATCTCGCGGTCCGTGAGTTCGAGCCCCGCGTCGGGCTCTGGGCTGACCGCTCGGAGCCTGGAGCCTGTTTCCGATTCTGTGTCTCCCTCTCTCTCTCTGCCCCTCCCCCCCGTTCATGCTCTGTCTCTCTCTGTCTCAAAAATAAATAAACGTTAAAAAAAAATAAAAAAAATGGACCGGAGGCCTGATAGGAAGCAGGAAAGCCTCTTGGACGAGGCAGTAAGGAGGCCTGGGACCATGGGGCATAATAGCCTGGGGGAGGAAATGGGTGGTCTGGACCCTGCTTCAGGCCTCACTGCTGGTTTGGGGCACCTGGGCCCGTGTCTGGCCCCCACTGTGCCCTCAGAGCCAGGCCTGGGGGTGGGGTGGGGGGCACTCTGTACGGAAGTGTGGGGCAAGAGAGGTCATGAAGCACGTGTTTGGCCATCGGCAGGCCTCTATTCTCCTCTGGGTCTGTGTCCCTTCCTGTAAAATGAGGACACCGGCCTGAGGGCTACGGCCACCAGTTCTGAGTCTGGACAGCTGGGCTTCGGGCTGGTAGAAACGGGACTTCGGGCAAGAAATGAGACTTGCCGAGGGCTGCCAGGCTGGCAAGTCCAACGGTCATACCCCTGCCTGCTCCCCCTGCCTCCCCTTTGCTGATGCTGCCCTCCCCCGCCCCCCCCACTACCACCACCCCGGGGGCCTGAAATCCCCTCGTCTCCACTGAGCTTGGCTTCAAGGCCCACCGTCAACCAGTAAGCCTTCCGGTTAGTTTTGGCCAATGCGTTTGTGTTCTTACCTGCTTCGTCATCAGCTCCACCTCTCCCCTCACGGTCACCTCCGTAGACTGTGCCATAGGACCAGCACTGGATCAGCTCACGGTCTTTACCCCGGTATCCAGCCCAGGACGGGTGTCAGAAAATATCTGTTGAATGGGGGCGCCTGGGTGGCTCTGTCAGTTCGACTTCGACTCTTGGTTTCAGCTCAGGTCATGATCTCAAGGTTTCGTGGGTTCCAGCCCCGCGTCGGGCTCTGCGCTGGCAGCAAGGAGCCTGCTTGGGATTCTCTCTCTCCCTCTCTCTCTCTCTGCCCCTCCCCCACTGCCCCTGTCTCTGCATCTCTGAAAATAAATAAACTTAAAAACAAATTTTTTTTTAAATTTGTTGAATGGATAAATGAACGTCGCTTGTGCCCTCTGGTTTTTGTTTCAACGATACCCCAGGTATGGTTCACATAGGGAACTTTTAAATATCAGCGCATGTTGAATCGCGTCTTTCGCTTAAAGTGGGTGTGAGCAGGGACCATAGAACATGTTCTGTTTCTTGACGTGGGGGCTGATTACATGGAAAATGTACAAAAGGAGCTGTACTTTTGTGAGTTAGGTATTTTTGTGTATATAAATATTCAGAATATAAAATAGAACTAAAAATAAACAATTTAAGGGGTTATTGGGGAGCTCAGTTAAGTGTCCAGCTCTTGATTTCGGATCAGGTCACGATCTCACAGTTGGTGAGTTTGAGCCTGGCGTCAGGGCTCCACAACGACGGGGCGGGGCCTGCTTGGGATTCTTTCTCTCCTTCTCTCTCTCTGCCCCTCCCCTGCTCTCTCCCTCTCTCTCTGTCTTTCCCTCTCGCTCTCAAAATAAATAAATACACTTAAAAAAATCAAATACAGGGACGCCTGGGTGGCTCAGTCAATTAAGCACCCAACTTTGGCTCAGGTCATGATCTTGCGGTCCATGAGTTCAAGCCCCACATGGGGCTCTGTGCTGACAGCTCAGAGCCTGAAGCCTGCTTCGGATTCTGTGTCTCCCTCTCTCTCTGCCCCTCCCCTGCTCACACTCTGTCTCTCTCAAAAATAAATAAACGTTAAAAATTTTATAAAAAAAAAAATCAGATACATAAAATTTAAAAATAAAATAAAATACATTTAAAACACAATAAAAGATCCTTGGAAAAATTCTGGTTTAGCCATATTTCCTATGATGATGAAAATGTTCTTTTCTGCAAATAAATGAGCTGTGCTTTTAGAAAAGCCACGTGGGGGGAAAAAAGTGTAGGCCCAATAATGTCCCCCAAAGATGTCCAACCCTAATCCTTGGAACCTGTGAAGATTTGTTACAGGGCAAAATGGACTTTGCAGCTGGAATTAAGGGTATGGACCTTGAGACAGAGAGATCCTCCGTGATTATCCGTGGGGGCCCAATCTAATCACACAAGGTGGAGGAAGGGGCCACAAGTCAAGGAACACAGGCAGCTTCTAGAAGCTGGAAAAGGCCAGGACACAGGTTCTCCCCTAGAGCCTTTAGAAAGGAACACAGCCCTGCCTGCACCTTCGTTTTAGCCCAAAGTGTGACCCCAGTCATACTCAGAGAACTGTGAGATACTAAATTTATGTTGTTTCGAGGCCCTTCTTTTGTGAGTTAGGGCAGCGAGAGGAAAACAATACAATGAGCCAACAAAGGGAATCACGAAAGCCCTACAGCCGAAGCCTCTTTTCCCCGAGTGGTGATTGCAAAACACACTAGGGCAACCATTAAGCAACGATGAGCAGAAGGAAAAGTCAGCCACAACCCATCTGCTTTACTAGGTCAGTTTTCTCGTTTTCCAACGTTCTTGCCGGGGCAATGCCCAAGCACCATTCTTGTGTATACAGCTCTCTTTTGTAGCCCTAATGTTTGGGGGCTGAACAGATTCCAAGAGCCAGTGTCACCAAGAGATGCTCCCAGAGAACCCTTCTCCCGGCGGTTCTTACATAGCTGAAGGCCTCAGGGGCTCGTGTGAAATGGTGCCACCGACCTTCTCTTTTCCAGGCTTCTGTCTACTGTCTGTACGAGGGTGGACAGGACCGGATGACGGCTGAGATTCCCTCCTGCCCGTACAGTTCCGTGGGTCTAGAGTTGGGCTCTGATCTTTTCTCCTTGGTCCTCAAGAAGAAAAGACGGTTCCCCGGGGGTAAGTTAGGTCTGCACAGCCCCACCTTCGATCATTAAGCACAAGAACCACAAGGGTCAGGTTCAGAGGCTTTTCATTCATTCCAGAGAATCTATTAAAATACTTTTCACAGTCATGTGAGTTTCCCGGCCTGACTTCTCCCGCCTTGTGACTCACTTACGGTTCTCCTTTGCTGAAATCCCTGTCCCTCATCCTTCTGTTTTTCCGGAAATCGAAACCCGACCGCTCCCAGATCTCGATCGCAACAGCGCCCGAAACACTGGGGTTTTCTCACCTGCCGCCAGGGTAGGGGTACCGCCCGAGAAGGCTCACAGCCTCCCTCCTCCCCTCCTCCGGCCCTCTTTCCACCATCCGCCCCGCCGCACACGAAATACTTTCACATCCTCAGCTCCTCTGCTTTTTCAAAATAGATCCCTGCTAAAATTCTCCTGGAGGGGATAACCTCAAAGTTATTTTAGGCACCGACACAGTAGCGAGAAGAAAGGACCCAAGAAGGTTTGCAGGAAGACACGCCTGATAGGACTGGGGACGGGGGACGTGCTCACATTGCCCAAGGAACTGCTTTATGCCGGAAGCTCCTTGAATGTGGACAAGTACGGTCCTGAGCCCTGGAAGGCAGCTTGTATTGTCTTCATGTGTTGGGTAAGACCAGCACCACCTAGAGAGGCTGAGTGATGCTCAACATCACACAGCAAGTGAGATCTGGAGCCAGGATTTGAAGCTCCCGAAGGAGGAAGGGAGAGGCAGCCACACACACACCATCTGGCATCCACTCATCTAGTTCTAGGAGGCAAGGCCCGTTGGAGAACGGACGTGGGGTAATGAGTTTCAAAGGGAGAAGATTCGCTTCGAGGAGCTGCAAGGCCCCGGGGTCATTGCTGGGAAGTACGGTCTTGGGCTACCCCGGGACGAGGCCAAGTGTGGGCAGGGATCAAACAGGGAAAGAAATTTTATCATCAGGAGTGGGGACCTGGGACCAACACAGTTCGGACTTTGTCTAGTCTCTTTCGCTCCAGAGCCCTGGGCCTCCCGTCTGTCAGTGAGGAGGCTGACTCAATGTCCCCTTGTACCTTTCCAGCCCCGACATCATGGAAGGACCGGCGGGGTGAGCCAGGGCCGAGAGCTAGAGAGCCTGCTTCCGATTCTGTGTCTCCCTCTCTCTCTGTTCCTCCCCCACTCACGCTCTCTCTCTTTCTCTCTCTGTCAAAAATAAATAAACGTTAAATTTTAAAAAAAATAATAAATAGAATTAATAGATGCTTCATTAAATACCCTACAAGATATGACACCGGATCATCTTTATGTTTGGTTTGACATTCATAGAAGTTTCACGACATTTGAGAACTCTTTGTGGGTTCGATTTTCTCATGCAGCAAGGATTCTGAGAATGCCAGACAGCCAATGGGAAATCAGAAAATAAAGTGTACTGATATGTATTTCATCTTATTTAGCAAACATGGATGCAGGACTTACCATGTTTTCTGACTTTGCAAGTGCTGACATTGAATTCTGGGACTTGGGGCCATCATTCATTATCCCTCTTTCAGAGATGAGCAGGCTGAGGTACAGAGAGGCTAGGTGACTGGTCCACAGTCATCAAAGGCAGAATCAGGGGGCGCCTGGGTGGCTCAGTCAGTTAAGCATCCGACTTTGGCTCGGGTCACGATCTCGCAGTTCGTGAGTTCGAGCCCTGCGTTGGGCTCTGTGCTGACGGCTCAGAGCCTGGAGCCTGCTTGGGATTCTGTGTCTCCGTCTCTCTCTGACTCTCCCCCACTCACACTCTGTCTCTGTCTGCCTCTCTCTCAAGAATAAACAAACATTAAAAAAAAAATTGTCTTTTAAGGCAGAATCAGGAAGCCAAGTAAATTCCAGAGCAAAATTATAAAACTCCTTTCAGTTTTTTTTTGTTTTAAGTACACTTGAAAAAGGTACGTTCATGTTTGAGATGATATGGGCATCCCCATTTGACAGGAGAGTAAACTGAGGCTCGGAGACACCAAGTGGCTTATTCACACAGCCAGGGAGCAGCAGAGCTGAGATTTGAGCCCACGAGCCTGGAGGAGAATGCTGTGGCTGTATTTGTACATTTTGGTCTCACTTCGGTCCTGGTGGTATACTTACTAACACCTGCTTTGCGAAGGCTTCTTGCTGAGCGTTTAGAACCCAGCAGCTGTCCACACCCACTGCTGTCCTCTCCTGGCGGACGTGTTGGGAGCAGTGGCGCACCCTGGGAGTGGCAGGTAAGGGGCTGGGTGGAGGCCCAGCCCCCGCAGGACCCTCAACCTTTGGGAGTCACCTCTAGATGCTGGAAGGTGTTTCATAAGTGAGACCAGGGTGGGTGTGTGGTGGCTGATGACAGGAATGCATTTCCCTCTCGGCTCTAGAGGCCAGAAATAAGAATTCGAGGTGTTGACAGGGCTGAGATCCTCCGGAGGCTCCAGAGGGGGACCCTTCCTGCCCCTCCAGCTCCTGAGTACTCTGTGGCTTGTCACCACATCACCCAGTCTCCGCCTCTGTTGTCACATGGCCTCTCCCGTCTGTGCCTCTGCCTCTCAGAAGGACACTTGACAGTGTCCTTGGGCCCATCCTAAACCCACGATGCTCTCATCTCAAAGGTCTTAACTTAATTGCATCTGCCACGACATTTTCCAAAGAAGGTCACTCACCTCCCCGGATTCCAGGTGGGCGTATCTCTGGGGGAGCACAGCGGGCTTCTGCTAGCTTTGTGGGTGAAGCACACGTTCCATCTTCTGGCCAGGGGTCTGGCTTTTCCCACTGGGACCCACTTGGCCCCCATTTCGGTCCACCTGGGGTGAGCACTTGAGCCAGAGCTAGCCCATCCGAGCAAAGCATCTCTCTGGCACAGTGATGGGTCCAGGGCTGGTCCAGTCGGGACCAATCTGGGGCTCTGGCTGTCGCTGCAGCGGGGCTGTTACGAGACCAGGTGCTGGCTTCCTCCGGAGGCCGGAGACCACACAGAGGAGAGCAGGGCTGAGAGATGGCAAGTGATACCCATCAGGGTATCGGTGACAGGGACCGACACACGCCCCTTCCTGCAGAAGCCAACTGAGAGGCTTGTCCCTTGCTCAGCTGTGGGCCATGACCGAAACAGAATTGCACCATAAGCGAGCCCTCGCTTAGCCGAGGGAGGATTCTGGTGGACAGTGGGATCAGGGCCCTATTCACCAGCCATGAAAACGAGGTGCAGGCAGTCAACTGTGCGAGGCACCCGGAGGCACCGTGCGAGGGCCCGCGGAGGCCTCTGGCCCATCTGCTCGTGGCACAGAGAGGTGGAACCTACCTGCCCGAGGCCGCCCCTGCCGTGCCTGCCGCCTAGAATGCCCCCTGACCCTCAGACCCTGACTCTGCTCGCCCTGCAGGGGGCTGCCAGGGGCCCCATCCGTCCTGCTCCGCGGAAGGGCCCTGTGGATTCTGCTGCCCCAGCTTACTGACGCTCTCTTCCTCCTTGGCGATGCTGTTCTGCTCACAAAGTGCACCGATTCACGCCTCATGGTGGGAGGGAGCTCCACCTCACGATCTTGGGGTCTGCGGATAGAATTCTCGGGAGGCCTGGGCACTTGGGTGGGAACGACATCACATGCTTATGGTCACTGACTTCTGACTCAAAGCTAGCATCCGTCCACCACGGATGTTGTGGTTGCAGGCCACAGGCCACGGAAATGTCACAGACCACAGCAGTTATCTACAGCTTTGCCGGCAGCACCCACGCAGGGCCCGGCAGGCAGGGGGGCGGGCAGGGGGCGTCAGACATCATTCCTGCCCTCTCAGAGCTGTCCCAGGAGCCCAGGGAACCCCCCCCCACCCCCGCCCAAAGACGCCAAGCAGGGACATGATCTCAGATTTGAGTGTGCAAGGATGACCATAGAGAGCGGGCATCAGGGAGGCCCCTTAGGGGAATGAGTTGCTACACGGGGTCAGGGAAAGGGCCAGGAGTCCTGGGCTGGGGGTATCAGTGCCGGGAATGGGGAAGAAGACCGAGTCCAAAGGCAGTGAGGAGGGCACAGCGGGCCCAGGCTCCGTCCTGGGCCCTCCTCCTCACTCCCATGGCGCCAGCGGGGCCCCCCCCCCCCGTGGGGACTGCCCGCGGGGGCCTCACCTCGCCCCGGGCCCAGCCAACGGCGTGACGAGTTCACTGCCCGAAACACCCCAACCTCCTCCTGCAGGTCCCCCACGGCGGCCGCTCGAGCCAAAAATCCAGCAGGCTCTGCCTTTGCCTCCTCCCTCCTTCTCGTCTCTAACCGGTCAAGCGATTTATCTTCTGAGGGCTCCTGAGCCCCTCTCTTCACTCCGTCCCCACTGTCACCGCCCCGATCCACACTGTTGGCTCTCTTCCGTCTGAACTCTGTTAACATGTATTTGTTTCCTGTCGCCCTGTAACAAAGCACCACACACTTAGCGGCTCCCGGCCTCAACAGTTGTCGTAGGTCAGAGGTTGAGGCCCAGCACGACTGGGTTCCTTCCTGCCCGGTCTGGCAGGCGGAAATCCTGGTGCCAGCAAGAGCCGAGGTCTCACCTGAGTAGAATTCCTCATGGAAGCTATGTCTCCAAGGCCACAAGAGTGCCTCTCTCGGACTTTCCCTGGTCTTTAAGATGCCCTTTGAGAGCTCACCTGATTAGGTCAGGCCCACCCTGGATAATCCCCCTTTGGATTAACGCAACTGACTAGGGATCTGGTTTACACCTGCAAAATTCCCTTTTGCCATCTAACAGAGCCAATTATGGGAGTGATATCATCTCGTATCTATAGGTCTCACTCACACTCAAGGGGAGAAGATGATACAAGAGCACTGGTGGTCATTTTAGAGTTCACCTACAACAGAGAGCCTCTCCACGGGGTCTCCCAGCCGGGGACGCCTGGGCCCCTCCACCCCCAGCCTCTGCTGGACAACCAGCGTAACCCTGCCTGTCCGTCTGTCCGTCTGCCTATCTATTCATCTACCTATTAATGATCTGTGTTCCCTACTTTTCCGTTCTTTTTTTTTCAGTTTCACGTGAAATATTTCAAATAAACCCCCAAACTGAGAGAATAGGAAAACGGACACCTCTTACACCTATCACCCAACTTTAAATAATTGTTCACATCTTGCCTCATTTTCTTTATCTTTTTTCCTTAATATTTTGAAGTCGGTTTCGGATGCGATGATTGTCCGATTCTAAATGCTTCGATATGTGCATCATTCTTTTTACTTTTTTATTTTCAATTTATTTATCCAAATTCAAGTTAGTTAACACACAGTGCAGTGTTGGTTTCCGGAGTAGAATTTACTGATTCATCACTTACACGTAACGCCCAGCGCGCGTCCCACCAAACGCCTCCTTAAATGCCCATCGCCCATTGAGCCCACCCCCCCCCACCCCCCACCCCTCCAGCCACGATATCATCGCCCCCTTAACAAAATTAACGTTAATCCTCTCGCCCTTTCTTATCACTGGCCACATTCAAATTTCCGAATGTCTCACCTCCCCCAACTCCTGGTTTCCCCGGCTCGGCCTGAAGCTGGTGACAGCCACCCGCCCCCTGTGTCCCCTCGCTCACCCCTGCCCTCCTGCCCACTGGCCTTTCCGTCTCTCTCCAGCTGCTCACCCTCACATCTGTTGTTTCCTCCACCTGGAACTTTCTCTGCGCCTTCGCTTCCAGTTCAGCCGCCGTTCCCTCGGGGGCCCCAGGAATCTCTGAACCAGGTCCCATCCCCGTCTCCTCTGATCTCTCGGAGGGAACCCTGTTTTCGCCCTGGACGCACTCCTGTCCTTCAGAGCACCCACCGCGGTCCACGACGACCCGCTCGTGGGCGTGACTTCTTGACTGCTCTCTCACTCCCCGCCCGGCCTGGGACCCCTGAGAGTGAACGTGTCTGTTTGCTCACCATCATATCCCCACCTGACTCACAGCCAGGGGCTCGATAAATACACGCGGAGCCCGTGAACGAGCCCGTGAACCGGGCGTGAGTGAGGTCTGTGCCGTCATCACGGGAGCCTGCGAGTCCCTGCTGACCAGAGGGGAGTCGACGACAGAGGGGCGTGGCCCCTAAAGGACAGGGCATGTTAAAAATATTCGAACAGAACTAACAGTCCAGAAATAGACCCACACATACACGGATCGGTGGGGAAAGAATAGAGTTTCAGCAAATAGCATTAGATCAGTTGGATGTCCAGATGCATAAAACAAAACAAAACATGAATTTTCACCCTGACCTCGCACTACACACAAAAACTAAATTTTGCGTCTATGAAATGGGCCATAGACCTTAATAAAAATAGGAAACGGCTACAAGAAAAAATAAGAGAACATCTCGGTGGCCCCGAAAGCTGTACACAGAACGCACAAGCTATAAAAGGAATGATTGATAAATTGGACTTTATCCAAATTTAACGTGTTGCTCTCCGTGAAGCGTATATCCAACAAAGGCCCTGCATCCGAAATGGTGTTTCCCAGCCTTCTTTTCTCCCCACCCTCCCCCAGGGACCCCTTTTCCACATTCCCAATTCCCCTATGAATGTTTAATCCCACATAGGTCTGTTTCCATCCTGCGTGTGTATTGTGCTCTCACATAAAAAGAATGATGTTTTGGGGCGCCTGGGTGGCTCAGTCGGTTAAGCGTCCGACTTCGGCTCAGGTCACGATCTCGCGATCTCGCGGGATCTCGTGATCTCGCGGTCCGTGAGTTCGAGCCCCCGCGTCGGGGCTCTGGGCTGACGGCTCGGAGCCTGGAGCCTGCTTCCGATGCTGTGTCTCCCTCTCTCTCTGCCCCCCCACCCCTCACTCATGCTCTGTCTCTCTAAAATAAATACAGGTTTAAACACTTTTTAAAAATGAAAAGGAGAACTTTAGGGGCGCCCGGGTGGCTCAGTCGGTTGAGTGTCCAACTCTTTGATTTTGGCCACGATCTTGTGGTCTTGAGATCGAGCCCCGAGCGGGCTTAAGATTCTCTGTCTCCCTCCGCCCCTCGTGCCCATTCACACATGTGCTTTCTAGCTCTTGCTCTGTTTCTCTGAAATAAATAAATAAATAAATAAATAAATAAATAAATTTAAGAAGAACTTTAAACACCAGGCTTTGGACTTAATCTGGGAAGAGTGATAGCTCATCAATTCATGATGGACATCGTACCATTGGACAAGACCACTGTCCCATTCTACTAGGATCACAGGGACTGTCTGAATGGATGAGGGGGTGAGGAGGGTGGCAGGACTTGCACGAAGACTCCTTTGTACACTATTTCTGTGCTGGGTTGTTGAGTCCACGGCTGGCCTAGAGCTCTCTGCCCACACGCCCCTTCTCCCCCTCTTGCTGGGGGACGCAGGGGACCTGGCTTTACTCACGTCTGTTGCTCGGTGCCTGCATCGGTCCAGCTGATATAAATATTTGCAGAATTGACCCCTGTGGCATTAGCCACATCCCTTCCCCTCTTCCCTGCCTCCGTTTCCCCACCGCTAAAGGGGAGGTGGGCCTGATTCTCTGAGGATACACCTTCCCCTCTCAGCCTGTCCCTCTTCAGAGCTGCTAATTACCAGGATCCGTTGGGAAACACGAGATCCGAAGGCTCTAGAAACCGGTTCCATCCTGTGACCCAGAGTTTGCCCAGAGTTCTGGGCTCTTGTAGTTCACCCAAATCTGGGGGACATTTGAGACCCCAGAAATCTCGAGGAATCTTGACTAGTGACTCCTCACTCCTTAATAGTGACTGACGCCTCATTATTCTTATGCACTGAACTAATAAAAAAAAGCAGATGATTTCCCTTTGTGCTCTGGTTTCCAGGAAGCTCGAAGGCACTTCTCCTTGACTTAGAAATGGTGGAGGGTCTCCTCCTATCTACCCGTGGGTTTCTACCTATGAGCCCTGAGGAATGAGGTGGGATGCTGGGACACATGTCCAACGTGTGGTCCTTCAGGAGGACGGCCTGTGGTTGTTGATGGGGCCACGGGGGAGAGAGAAGGGGCCCAAGGCAGGGGGACAGAGGGGAGGGGACACATCCGGGGGTGGGGGCACCACATGGCTTCCTAGCTGGGCTCCCTGCTTGCACTCGCAGGCCAGGCGGCCCTCCACCCCACAGCCAGGGAGGGTCCCCATCCGAACCGTGCCCGGGGGGACGCCGCCAGGGGGCGCCCGACACCAGAGCGTGGCTCCCACTGGGCCGCGAGAAGGAGCCGGGCTCGCCCCCGGCGGCATCCTGCTCTGCGCTCTGGGGGCTCGGGCCCTCCGCACCAAAAGCACACTCTGGGCACCTCACCGCCTCTCTTCCCCATTCGACACCCAGTTGAGGTACCATCGCCTCCAGGAAGTCATCCTGGGTCTCAGGCTGGGCCAGGCTTCTCCTCCAGCCCCCAGAGCCCCCTGGGCTCTGTCCACACTGCCAGGCCCTGCTCCCTTCTTCCAAGGGAGTGGACAGTGACACCCTGGGCAGGGATGGGCCCGGGTCACCCATGACCCCAGAATGGCCAGTCTGGCAATGGTATTCAGGTGAATACATCTGGGAGCTGGGAGCCCCACGCACCTTTCCTGGGTCATCAGTGGTGGAGGTCCTGGCCCCCCACCCCTCCCTTGCTGAGGGCCTAAGTGGCTACAGACGGTCAGTAATGGGTTCCCTGGCTCCCACCCCCGTCCCATCTCATGTCTGTAACCTCTGAGGAGTGCCCTCCTAGCCTGCAGGCTGAGCCCTGCCTCAGTTTCCCCACCCCTTCCGGCTCCCAACCTCTGGCCTTTGCACCAGCTGGTCCCTCCACTGGGACGCCCTCCCTGGTACCATACATCTCTGCCTGCTGTTTCCTGCTTAAGAGGAGTGGTCAGCTCCTGACGCTCTGGCAAAGGACTCAGAGACGTTTGGAAATGATTTTCTTACAATTAATAAATTAGAGAGGGTTCCGGTTATCTCTGTGATGATCTGTTTCCCTCACGTGATGTGACCTCACAGCGGTGGCTGCTCTTGTAGACGTCGCGTGTCTGGCAGGCAGGATGGCTTTGGAAAGGCTGCGTCTGAATGTTCTAGAACATCCAGACCCCCCTCCCCAGGGTCCCTGCTGGCCTCTGGCTCATACACGCACCACGTAGGGGATGCGTGACGCACGCTGGAGAGACACCTCCTGGGTTCGGGTCCCAGCTCCATCCAACTCTGGCTCGCTGTGTGACCTTAGGTAAGCTACTGAACTTCTCTGTGCTTTAATTTCTTCCTTTGCAAAACGGGATGGTGATATCGAAGCTACCCCCCAACCCCCAGCCCCGGCCTCCATTCTCAGGAGGGTTAATGAGACCAGGCCTGCAGAGGACCCAGGAGAAGGCCCAGCACAGAGGAAGGGCTTAGAAGTGATTCTCCCCTGCAGCCTCCAGGGGGAGCACGGTCCGGCCGACACCTGGGTTTCAGATGTTAGCTCTGGAACTGTGAGAAAATACATCTTGGGGGTTGGAAGCCACCAGCTTGTGGTGATTTTTTTTTTTCCAGCCCCAGGAAACAGGCACACCTCCCTTTAAAATGGGCATAATAAGAGCTCCAACCACAAAGGATATGGTGAGGACCAGATCCAAGGTACAAAACTCTTCGAACAGCACCTAGCTAGCACAGAGTCGGCACTGGATGTGTGAGACCCTTACTCTCTCCTGGCCCCCTTCTTGGCCAGCGGGGACCAGCGGGGGGCACAGGCCAACCGAGGCCTGGCTCCAGGGACTGAGCAGGGGAGCAGGGAGGATTTGACCCTAGGAAGCCTCTCCCACTCACAGTGACCTCCGCTCCGGTTCCCGCAGGCTGATTCGGCCCAGGCCCCCGCACTGAGACGTCCGTGCTCTGTACCTTCTGCATTTAGGGCACTGTCCTAGGCTCTGGGGACATAGGGAGCCCGGTACAAATGGTTTCAGCTGTAGGCAGGGGTGGGGTGGGGCGGGGAACAGACAGCCGAACAAGTGATGATTTAAATACGGTTTTCAGAAGCCGGCGAATGGGGGTCAGGAAAAGGTTTCCCTTCCCGGGGGGGTGGGGAGGGACGTTTCAACTCGGATTGTCAAAGATTAGTGGGGGTCAGGCGGGCGCAGGTAGGACAGCAGCCTGATGCAGAGGACAGCTGGCCTGTGCGGCTGAAACTCAGCACGGAGGCCACAGAGGTGCAGGAGGGGCTCCCTGGAGGGGTGTCCAGGGTGGCAGCACCCATGCCTGCCAGGCTTGGAGGGTCAGGGGAGGATTCCGGAATTTTCCTGAGATGAACAGGAAGCCATTGCAATGCTCCAACCCAAACGACGTGATCTCGCCAG
This sequence comes from Herpailurus yagouaroundi, assembly GCF_014898765.1. NCBI lineage: Eukaryota > Metazoa > Chordata > Mammalia > Carnivora > Felidae > Herpailurus > Herpailurus yagouaroundi. The sequence goes on along the minus strand of NW_024412413.1, from coordinate 4,455,726 downwards.
AGTTTTAATTTTCAGAAACCTCTCTGCGCGAGGAGATACCGTTTCACGCCTACTGGGGCGGCTGCGACAAAAAACGACAGTGTGGGTGAGGCCGTGGGGACAGCGGGACCCTGGGGCAGTGCCGGAGGGGATGTTAAATAGCGCAGCCGCAGTTTCTCAGAGGGTGGCCTGGAGTTGGCGCCCGTCCCAGCAATGTCACCCCAGGTGTCTCCCCGGGAGAAAGGTGCACCTGCCACGCAGACACTGTGCCCGAATGCCCACGGCAGCGTCAGTTCCTGATGGCCCCAAGGCGAGAACCACCCAAAGGTCCATCTTCGATGAGTGGATACAGGCAATGCGGGTTGTCCGTGCGATAATAGACGGCCGTAAGAAAGGAAGGGAGTCCTGACAGATGCCGTGACCTGGATGAACCTTGAACGTGTTGCGCTCAGAGAAAGGAGACGGTCACAAAAAGCCACCTGTCGTCTGACACCCGTTGTGCAAAATGCCCGGAACAGGCAAATCCCCACAAAGAGAGGCCAGACCAGGGAGAGGGGGCGCAGGGGTGACTGCTAATGGGCACGGGGCTTCTTTTTGGGGTGATGAAACGTCCAGTAGGGGTGAGGACTGCGCGGCCCCGTGGATGGACTGAAGGCCACCGAACTGGGCACTTTACGTGGGACGGAGAGGTCCTTGGGACGCTGTCTTTGCTCGGACGATTCGCTGCTGGGGCTCGTTTTTCCTGGGGTGAGGGTCACAATTCTGCTTTCTTTCCGCTCCCGCTCTCAGTGATGCTTGTCTTGCCGTCCCAAGCTCAGACCTCGAACCCACATCACGAGCGCTCGTGCTGGCTGGGCTGGGAGACATCGCTCTCGCTTCCACCCTCCCTGGCCGCCCAATTCCAGTCCATCCCACAGTTCCTGCCCCCCCCCTCACCCCCAGCCCTTCCGCCGTTGCCCCAGCACAGACCCCGTGGATGCCAGGATCACTGGCTCCTCCTGCCCTCCGGCTTCTCACTCCTACTCTCTCTCACTCCTTCCGTGGCCCCCTACTTCGTGAAAGCTCCCCTTTACTTCTTGTCTCCCCGTCTTCTCCTCCTGAGCGGAAGCCCCCCCCCCAGTCCCGCATCCCTGGGGCCTCCACATCAACGACTCTGGTGGATGCTGGTCAGCCCCGAGCAGCACGCAGCCTCGGGCAACGCTGTCCCCTCCTGATTCGGCATGATCCCAGAGTGGCCCCGTAGAGCGGACCCCCCTCTCCTCCGGGTGCTGTATGTTGCCCCCAAGAAAAGGCCCAAAGCTGGAAGCTCCCCGGGATTGAACCATCACATTATCCGCTCAAACCGAAAGCAAAAGGGAACAATCGAACTCACTATTCATGAAGGGACTGCTTACAAATCACGCGGGGCAGGGGGGTTAACATGTGCCTTGAGAACAGAGCTCTTGGGGTCCCACGCTGCGGGCACTGGGGGCTGGATCATCCTTTGCTGTGTGCGGTTGCCCTGTGCGTTACAGGGTGTTTAGAGACATTTCTGAGCCCCACCCGCTGGATGCCCCTCCTCATCACCCCGGATGGGACAACCAGCACTGTGCCCGGCCATTGCCCCATGGCGGGGGGGGGGGGGGGGGGGGCGGCAGAATGGACCCCTGCTGAAAACCCTCTGCTCTGGAACAAGCGTTGGATAGAGCATCCTTGGAAGGTGCGTTGGGGTCCTCCAGAGAGACCTGGCCACAGCAGTGTGTGTGTGTGTGTGTGTGTGTGTGTGTGTGTAGAGAATGAGATTTTAATAAACTGGCTCACGGGATTGTGGAGGCTTAGTAAATCCAAGGTTTGCAGGGCAGGCCGTCAGGCTGGAGACCTCGAAGAGCTGTGGTCGAGGTCCAAACACCATCAGGAGACAGAATCCCCCCTTGCTCAGGTGAGGTCAGTCTTTTTTGTTCTCCTGAAACCTTCAACTGATGGGATGAGCCCCACCCACATCATGGAGGGTAATCTGCTTTTACTCAGAGTTCACTGACTCACAGAAACATCTAGAATAATGTTTCACTAACTATCTGGCCACCGTGGTCTAGCCAATGTGAGGCATAAAATTCACCATTGCAATGGGATGCAGCCTCCCCTAAAAGAAATCACTTAGAAAACTTTGAACTTGATTCGGTTGTCCTCCCTCCTTCCTTCCTTCCTTCCTCCCTCCCTCCCTCTTTCCCTCCCTTCTTTCCTTCCTTTCTTCCTCTTGGTTTTTATACTGGCAGAGTTATTTTCGAACTATTTTATTGTATTTTAAGCAAAAATACAGCTAAGTATATATGTTCATGGGTTAGGAGTCAAGATTTCAGGTAAGAACATAAGTACCAATCACAGAATCAAATAATGTAAGTAAGAATGTGAGAACTACATTAGAAATATTGACACAAACTCATGATTTTAAATAACTACATTAACAGCTATTAATGATTATATATATATATATATGCCCCTGTGTCCCTGTGTGTGGGCCAGGAGCTACGCGGTGGACCTGTAACACCTTGGTGAGCCACAGGACAAGAAGGCTTTTAAGGATTCCTGGGGTCACATCAAGAGGACACAAGAGCTTACTTAAGGGACTCCCACTGGCCAAATTTGGAGCTCAAAAGAAAAAAAGTGACTATACTTGAATAAAGCACACTAACGCTCTGAAAAACCAAGCCCATAATGATATAGAACATTAAAAAGTTACAATAATGGGGGGGGCTGGGGGGCTCAGTTGGTTAAGCGCCCGACTCTCGATCTTGGTTTGGGTCATGATCTCACGGTTCACGGGATCCAGTCCCTGCATCCAGTTCTACACTGACAGCTAAGAGACTGCTTGGGATTCTCTCTCTCTCTCTCTCTCTCTCTCTCTCTCCTTTCTGTGTCTCTCCCCATGCTGACTGGCTCACTCTCTCTCAAAATAAATAAATAAACATTTGTGAAAAGTTACCATAATGTCTTACAGAAGGTGACCATAATAGAATGTGCTTGTGCTGTGTCATCATTCATTTGGTTATTGTATCAATAAAGAATACCTTTGTTTGGGGCACCTGGGGGGCTCAGTCAGTTAACAGTCTAACTTCGGCTCAGGTCATGATCTCATCTCACGGTTCGTGGGTTCTAGCCCCGCATGGGGCTCTGTGCTGATGGCTCAGAGCCTGGAGCCTGCTTCAGATTCTGTTTCTGTCTCCCCTGCTCGTGCTCTCTCTCTCAAAAATAAAATAAACTTGAAAAAATAGTAATAAAAAGAATATCTTTGTTTGAAGACATTTTCCTACTCGAAGGCAAGGACTCAGTAGAATAGTCCAGTATTCTGTAACTTTCATAATGGTAAATTAGGGTTTGTTGAACAATAATTCAAGGGGAGGGACAAGTGGGTGTGAGGGCAGACAAAGTAAGATTAATACAAAGAGTTGATAATTGTCACAGCTGGGGGGTGGGCACAGAGAACTGTTGTACCATTGGTCGACTTTTGTATATATTTATAATTTCCATAAAATTTTTTTTTAATTTTTTATTTGATTTAAAAAAATTAAAAATATTTTTTAACATTTATTTATTTTTGAGACAGAGCATGAATGGGGGAGGGTCAGAGAGAGAGGGAGACACAGAATCGGAAGCAGGCCCCAGGCTCTGAGCGGTCAGCACAGAGCCCGACACGGGGCTCAAACTCACAAGTCGTGAGATCATGACCTGAGCCGAAGTCGGACGTCTAACCGAATGAGCCACCCAGGCGCCGCTCGTGAGAAAAAATGTTTAAGTCAGAAGGACAGATGCAACAAAGTGGGCCAAGTGTTGACTATTGGTGAGGCTGAGCCCCAGGCACACATTCTCTTATCTCTACTTCTGTGTGCGCTTTACGTTCTCCGTAACAAAAATCGGGTTTTCTAAGTGTTTGCGTTCGTTAGCGTCATACGTCAGAATCTTAGGTCTGCAGGCTGAACTCAAACACCGAGGAGACCCTTAGATATCACTTCCCGTGGTACGTTCAGCCATCCAGCCCGAAGGGAAAAGACCAGGCTGATCCTTTTTCATCTTCCCACCCTCCTCTGGACCCCCTGCCCCCCATGGGCTGCACCATTGGGCTCCCCACTCCCAGGCTTCCCTTAGGGTCCAGCAGCGGGGGTCCTGGCTGGACATCGGAGGGCTAGAGGAGAGTGAGCTGGGTGTGTCTGGCTCTCTTGGAAGCCACCGGCAGGAGCCAGCTCTCTGTCTTCCAGCAGATTCTCTCCTTGCCCCTTGAGGCCTAGGAAAGGCCACCCCATGCCTCGTTTGTGCGCAGTCCCAAATTTTTCCCATTCTGGTGTGCAAACCTTTCCTGCACGGACTCAGGACCCCTCTTCCCAGCCAAACCTCATCCCCCCCAGAGCCCAGCCTAGGTGCCGCTTCCTTGGGGAGCCTTTCCTGCAGCCTGGAAGGAGTCCAAGCCCGCCCGATTCTAGGCTCCCCGAGCCTCCCCCTAGCCTGTTGTAGGTTTGTTTGTTTTTTTTTTTTTAATGTGTTTCTGTGTGATTATTTGATGAATGTCCCCTTTTCCTAATACAGAGCATCCTGGGCGCAGGGGCTGTTTCCCCCTGCAATGTTGGAATAATGGTATTCCCAGCACACAGTTGTAGGCACTTTGTAAGAAGTTTATTTATTTTTGAGAGACCCAGAGACAGCGTGAGTGGGAGAGGCAGAGAGAGAAGGAGAGAGAGAATCCCAAGCAGGCTCCATTTCAACCCGACCCGGGGCTGGGGGCTCGAACCCCGGAAACCGTGAGATCATGACCTGAGCAGAAACCAAGAGTCTGGCGCTTAAGCCCCTGAGCCACCCAGGCGCCCCAGCACTTAATAAGCGCTTGTCGAATGCATATTCCTTTGAAGGAAGGAATTAGTGAGGCGGTTTATCCTACAAGCAAGTGCGCTTAAGGAGCTGAATTTTTTACTTTAATTTGGATGACCTGTGAACAGCACGTAGTCCGGCGGCTACGGAATCGGACACGCGGGTCTAGAGAAAGGGGCGGGGCTCAACCATACGGATGGATTTGAGGAGCAGCCGCAGACCCGCCCCTCCCGAAACACACCCTCCTCTCCCCTCCCCTCCCCTCCCATGGTCTAGATGATGCGATCGGGTTATTTACTGCCCAGGATCTGCTTATTCAACCTTTACCGGCTCACTTAATCCTCACAATTGAGTCCTTTGTTATATACATTAGTTACTGATTTTATTATTTTTTTAAAGTTTATTTGTTTTTCAGAGAGAGTGAGCAGGGGAGGGGCCGAGACAGACAGAATCCCAAGCAGGCTCCGTGCTCACAGCACGGAGTTCAGTCTGGGGCTCGAACCCAAGAACCGCGAGATCATAATCTGAGCTGAAATCAGGAGTCTGACACTTCCCCGACTGGGCCACCCAGGCGCCCCATTCCATGAGTCTATTTCATCCTTAGAGCAGACCCATGAGGGAGAGATTATGATCATTTCCAAATGAGGACATCGTGTAGCGAGTATTTTATTTGCCCAAAGCATAGCCTGCAGGGGCTGACAAGTCCCTTGGGCTTAACCTGGGTGCCTCCTGGCCTGAGTATTTTATTTGCCCAAAGCACAGCCTTCAGGGGCTGACAAGTCCCGTGGGCTTAACCTGGGTGCCTCCTGGCCTCCGGAGGGAACTGTCTAGGGAGCCCTGAGGCATTCACGGATTCACAAGAACTAGTTTGTCCTGCCTTTCCGGACAGGGGGTGGAGTTAGGGTGGGGACGCGACACTGAAAACTCATTTTAGATGTGTGGTTATTGGCAGGGTGTTCAGATACAGGAGTAAAACCCAAAGGGCAGTGTCAGAAAACACCAGATTGATCGAGATGTGGGCACACATAGGGCAAGAACAGGGGTTTCTGAGCCTACCCTGCTGAGCTGTGCTGCCTGGCTGTCCCCCGGCTCTTCCCTCCGGGCCTTGGTGGCTGTAAACGCACACGGGGCGGGGCTTCCAGCTGGCTGGGCAGTGCCTGGGTTGGGTGGGCTTTGAAAGGGGGTGAACAGCAGTTAAATCAGGCCGAGGCCTGGAGTACAGGCTCCCAGTGCCCAGCCATCACCCGAGGTCTGGGGGTGCCCCAACCCATCCCTCCATCCACAGCCCCCGCCCCCCCACCCCCACCCGCAGAAGTCCTGAAACACACAGTCAGCGTAACAGAGCGTAAACAGAACCAGCGGCCTGGGAAGCAGGCTCAGCTTCCAGCAGGAGACAGAGGAAGCCACTGCAGCTTGTGAATCCTGTTTTCTCCCCTGTAAGGGCAGGGGTGGGTGTGGGGGGATGAAGGAAGGAAAGCGAGAGAGGGGGGAAGCGCTTGGAGCTAGAAAGTCAAGCCTCTGACCCACCCAGGTTGGTTGGGGGTGAGGGGCCAGTGGGGACTGAGCCAAGGGGCAGAGGGAGAGCAATTCGGAGCCAACAAGGACCACTTGGGGCCGGGCAAGAAAGGGCCCCATGCCTGCCAGCCTCCAGATCCCACAGATAAAGAGAGATTAATGTCTAATCCAGGTTTCATTCCAGAGATGGACAAACCAGTTTGCCAAGGCTCAACCAGAGAAGCCTCACCTTGCCCACCCCTCCCCCGCCCCCTGCCCCGGGCATGGGGGTGGGCCCCCCCCCCCCCAGCATCCATCTGACCTTCCTGTGCCTCGAGGCAGAGCCCTTGACCTTGACTCTCTGTGGCAGGAGCAGTGGAGGATGGGGCTCCAAGAGAGTCTCCAGGACCCAGCGGGTCTGAGGGGCTGCCCTCAGTCCCCTGCGCCCTAAGGAACTTGGGGACATTCGGTAAATTCGGGTTGTAAATCAGTCCCCTCACCTCCTGCCACCCTCAGGTGTCCCTGGGTGGGAGAAGCTGTTGCTGGCCCCAAGAGATCCCTGAGACTCTAGGACAGAGGACCAGTCTCGTAGACCCCAAAGTGGACGCCGTCGGGAGCAGGACGAACATTGTAGATGGATCACTGCTCTGGGCTCCGGGTGGCCTGTTCTAGCCAATTTGCTTCTTTCCCAGAGCCTCAACTGGGAAAAAGGGAATCCAAAGGTCTAAAACTGACATCTTGATTCCCTGTCCCCTCCAGACCCACTCTTCCTGCGCCCCTCATCTCCTTTTACGGCCACTCCAGCCGGTGGATGGTGGAAGGTGGCCCAGCCTTCAAAATATATCCTCAGGGGGAACATTCCTCCTGCCCCCGCTGATGCCAACCTGCTCCGTACCTTGCCATAGCTCCTTCTTTCATTCATTCAACACTGATGGGCACCGGAGTCACTAGAATAAAGGAGACTCCGTCGTGGCCCAGGGGGGGCTCTTATTCTGGGGCTTGGGGAGCAAGACACGCCAGTGGAATGACGTCATCAGCGCTAGAGAGGTCGTGCGCGGGAGAGCCCCGGAAGGAAGACCCCCCGGGAGAAGGACGGATTTGGGCTGGGCCTTGGAGGACAGGGGACCCCCAGGCAGGATCGTGGCCCAGGCACCCCAAGCAGCGGGCACAGGGGAGGGGCCTTGAGAAAGCATCAGCTATTGATATCAAAGTTGGGGAGCACAGAGAAAGCTCTCATTTTTGGAGCCACAAAGGGCAAAAGAGAGAGCATGGGGAGCTTGGGGACATGCCAGCGTCCAGTGGGGCTGGTGGCAGGGGTGAGGGGAGAGTGGGGAGGCAGACAGGTTGGCGGGAGCTGACCCACCATGCAGGGCCTTGGGCGCTGGGGTAGGAAGTGTGGCTGTATCCTGAAGACCGCCAAGGCCCCCAAGGGGGTTTTCTGCACAAGGGAGGTGACAACCAGATTCATATTTTAGAAAGGCCCCTCTGGAAAAAATAGTTTGAAACAAGAGACGGGGGGCAAACCATAAGAGACTCTTAAATAGAGAGAACAAACTGAGGGTTGATGGGGGGGAAGGGGAGGGGGAAGTGGGTGATGGGCATTGAGGAGGGCACCTGTTGGGATGAGCCCTGGGTGTCGTAGGTAAGTGATGAATCATGGGAATCCACCCAAAGCCAAGAGCACAATGTATATATACACTGTGTGTTAGCTAACTTGACAATAAATTATATTAAAAACAAACAAACAAAAAAAGGAAGTCCCCGCTGGCTTCTGGGTAGAGATGCACTGGAGGGTGACAGGTTAAAGAGACCCAGGAAGAGGCAGGGTGGCATAGTGGTTAGGGACTGGGCACTGGGGTCTCATGACTTACATTTAAAATCTGCTTCCTACTTCTTACCTGGGGGCCACTGGACACACCTATTTGTCCAGCATAGCGGCCGACGCTGGATGCTGGGGTTAGAGACTCTGTTCCAGAGAGATGTTTACATTCTAGGTCCTCAGCCTCAGTTTCCCCATCTGTAAACTGGAGGCAATAATCATACCCGCCTCCCAGACCAGATGTGATAAACGAGTTAATATAAGTCAACCGCTCAGCATAGTCCCTGCCCCCGGGGGGCTCCTGCTGTTACTGGTTACTGGTCCAGGCAAGAAGGCACGGACAGAACCAGTTGTGTTCCCCCAAATGCACATGCTGAGGTCCTGACCCCCGGTATCTCTGAAAGTGACTGTATTCGGAGACGGGGCCTTTAAAGAGGTACTTAAGGTAAAATAAGGTCTGGAGGGTGAGCCCTAATCCAACGTGACTGGTGTCCTTAGAAAAAGAGGAGGTCGGGGGGCGCCTGGGTGGCGCAGTTGGTTACGCGTCCGACTTCAGCCAGGTCACGATCTCGCGGTCTGCGAGTTCGAGCCCCGCGTCGGGCTCTGGGCTGATGGCTCGGAGTCTGGAGCCTGTTTCCGATTCTGTGTCTCCCTCTCTCTCTCTGCCCCTCCCCCGTTCATGCTCTGTCTCTCTCTGTCCCAAAAATAAATAAACGTTAAAAAAAAAAAAAAAAAAAAGAAAAAGAGGAGGTCGGGACACAGGCACACAGAGGGATGTCCACGTGAGGACACAGGGGGAGGACGCCCAGGAGAGAGGCTCAGAAGGAAGCAGACCTGCCCACACTGTGATCTCAGACTTCCAGCCTCTGGAACCGTGAGAAACAAGGTTTCTATGGCTTAAGTCCCCAGCCTGTGGAATCTGTTTCTGCAGCCCTAGCAAACTGATACACACACCAGGCAGCGTAGCAGGACCGGAAAGGAAGACACGGATATGAGTCGCTTGGCGGGGGGGTGCGGGGGGGAACTCGTGTGCCCAGCACACAGTAGGTGCTCATTATCTGTTGAATATGGTTGGATCTGGCAGGACAGGGACCGGGAAGGGAGGGCTGAGGACGGTCGAGAGAAGGCAGGACAAACCCGATGGCACTGGGCAGAGGCAGATGAGAGCTCTAACCACCAGCACTGCCCAGCTCCCAACCCCCAGCCACACAGCAAACACTTCATGCTTCTGCTCTGCCAGGGGCCACCTTGAGAGCCCACATTTACTGAGAAAGACACTAAGGCTTTGGAAAGGGGCAGGGACTGCTCCCGAGGGAAGCAGGGGCAGGGGCCTCCGGGACCGCCAGGGTGGGGACGCTCTGCAGGACAGGTGGCTGGAGCCTGGGAGAGAGGTGGGAGCTTCTGGGAACAGCCTGGAGCTGGTGGTGGGGGGGGGTGTGGATGGCCAGGCTCCCAAGGCTCAGGGCTCAGGTTATCTTACATTCATTTCATTTTGTTTTCACCTGACTGGATCCAGGGGCACCTGAGTGGCTCAGTCGGTTAAGCGTCTGACTTCGGCTCAGGTCATGATCTCACGGTTCATGGGTTCGAGCCCTGAGTCCGGCTCTGTGCTGACAGCTCAGAGCCTGGAGTCTGCTTCGGATTCTGTGTCTCCCTCTCTCTCTGCCCGTCTCCCACCCATTCTCTCTCCCTCTCTCTCTCTCTCTCTCTCAAATATTAATAAACATTGGGCACCCGGGTGGCTCAGTTAAGCATCCGACTTCAGCTCAGGTCAGGATCTCACAGTCCATGAGTTTGAGCCCCGCATCGGGCTCTGTGCTGACAGCTCAGAGCCTGGAACCTGCTTCGGATTCTGTGTCTCCCTCTCTCTCTGCCCCTCCCGCACTCATGCTCTGTCTCTCAAAAAATGAATAAATGTTAAAAGAAATTTTTTTAAATAATTGAAAAAATGAATAAACATTAAAAAAAAATAAATAAAACAAAGTGACTGGGTCTCAGCACTTTGGAAAGTTTCCAGGACTTTTCAGACGTAGCCAACACTAAAGGCAAGAGCTCACTGCGGTGAGGGTTTCTGGCAACTTCTCTGGCTTCTAAAGAAAAGAGTCATGGAAACCAGAGGCCCAGGCCTCTCTGGTGCTTGGAGAAACATGTCGGGGTCAAGAATTTCCCACCCGTAAATTCCCCACGCTTCAAGTTCAGAGGAGGTCTGCGCAGGGCTGGGGTTTGCATAACCTCTCACATCCCAGCTCTTCCTGCTTTGCGGCCTCCTGACAAGCTTGTCATCTGGGCCAGGGTTCACGAAGATGGTCTGATGCACCGAGACGCGCAAACAGATGTAAAGTCAGACTGAAGCTCGGTGCCCTGGAATTTGCGTGATCAAAAAGGGAAATTAAAAAAAATATATATATATATATATATATATATTTTTTTTTTTTTTTGGCAAAAACGGTTTTGGAATGTGCACCCCGGGGCGCTGGGCACAGGAACCCCCTGTCAGGGCCTCCTGGTTCCCCATTTCCCTCCACACACACCAGCATGGTGTCTCCCAGCCAATGTGCCACAGTGACCCCATTTCCCCTTGCACTTGTCCCTCTTCAGAATTCACCAAACAAAAGTCAGCATCTTTGAAGTGGATGTTTATAAATCCAAGACTTTTTTTTTTTTTTTCCCCAGAATGTTTGGAGGCCTTAGCAGATTATTTTAACTCTTTTCCCCAGATGTTCTTGCCATATTTGGGCAAGACAAGAGACAGGAGGGCTTTTTTTGTTTGTTTTTTTTCATGAGAAACTGCACTGTCTGGGAGAAGGCCACGGGTGCCTGGGTCTTCTCTCTCTCACGGGCGATTCTGGGCTGAACCTTCACGAACAACTCAACCAGGTCCTGTTCCAGTCCAGGTACACAAATGATCATCGGACGGGAAATGTCAGCCTGTAAACATTTTTGGAGGAACCCCCCAGCACCTTGCCCAAGAGATCGCTACCTCTGGGGCAGAGACTTTCTGTCACTTTCTGTCTCCCAGAGATAAGGGTCTGATCATCCACTCGGCATGGCAGGGCTCGGGGCGATCGGACTCGTGCCCATTTCACAGAGGGGAAAGCGAGGCCCAGAGAGGGGAGCAGCGTGTCCGGTTTTTAAACACATCTTCGCGTGGGCACATTTCAAATCTATAGACACGTTTCAAGAACAGTATAATGAATATCCATGTTTTTTTTACCAAATGTTAACATTCTGCGACATGTGCTTTCTCTCTCTTTCTCTCTGTCCCTCCTTATTCATGTATCTGCTCTCGCTTCGGAGGTGGTGACATCGTCCGGCATGTAGCTCCTTCTACGTGACCACGATACTGTGACTGCATTCTGGAAATGGCAGATCTACTCAATATTATTATCTGATACCCATTCCATCATCTGGATCCCCCTCATTGTCCTACTAGCCGTAATAGGGCTCTTTGTAGGTAGTTTTCATCCAGGAATTAATCAAGGGTCACCAGGGGCAGTTGGTGGTTGAGCCTCCTTCAGTCTTCAACAGTTGTCAGCCTTTTGTTCTGTGTTGTGTTTGCCTCCGGCTTTGCTGATATTAACGTTTTCAAAACACCCAGGCCAGCTGGTTTGCAGGAAGTCCCTCAATTTGTGTTTGTCCGGTTGTTTCCTCTTGGTCTGATTTAGGTTAAACTTTTGGGATGGGAACACTGCCAAGAAGATCCTGGGCCCTTCTCAGAGGCATGACACCAAGGAAGCACATGAAGTCAGTCTATCCATTATTGGTTATCTTACGTCTGATTACTTCCCTAGGCTGTTGTCCCCAGATTCCTGCACATCTTGTTCCTTAAAAAATCTTTCACCTATGGGGCGCCTGGGTGGCTCAGTCGGTTAAGTGTCCGACTTCGGCTCAGGTCGTGATCTCGCTGTTTGTGGGTTCGAGGCCCGCGTCAGGCTCTGTGCTGACAGCGCAGAGCCTGGAGCCCGCTTCGGATTCTGTGTCTCCCTCCCTCTCTGCCCCACCCCCGCTTGCACTCTGTGTCTCTCTCTGTCTCTCAAAAATGAATACACATTCAAATTTTTTTAAATTTTATTTTTTAAAATTCACATCCCAATTAGTTAGCATATAGTGAAACCATGATTTCAGGAGTAGATTCCTTAATGCCTCTTATTCATTTAGCCCATCCCCAAACATTAAAACATTTTTAACAAAATGTTTCATCTATGGTTTTAACATTCATTGAGATGATTATTTCTTGAAATCGGTTATTACCAGGATGTTTGCAAAATGGCGATTTTTGGTTTGTCATTCCTTGCACATTTATTAGTTGGTGTTCTCCGAAGAAAAATGTTCTCTTTTACAACATTTAAAAAATGTTTTTTTAATGTTTTTATTTATTTTTGAGACCGAGAGAGACAGAGCATGAGCAGGGGAGGGGCAGAGAGAGGGGGAGACATAGAAACTGAAGTGGGCTCCAGGCTCTGAGCTGTCAGCACAGAGCCCAACACGGGGCTCGAACTCACGGACCGCGAGATCATGACCTGAGCCGAAGTTGGACGTTCAACCGACTGAGCCACCCAGGCACCCCATACACGTTTTGTTTTTACTTTTTAAGTTTTTTAAAGGTTTATTTATTCCGAGTTCGAGAGAGAAAGAGAGAGAGAGCAGAAGAGAGGGGCCAAGAGAGAGGGAGACAGACAAACCCAAGCAGGCTCCACACTGTCAGCACAGAGCCCAATGCAGGGCTCGAACCCACAAACCACAGATGACGACCTGAGCCGAAGCCAAGAGTCAGATGCTCAAATGACTGAGCCACCTAGGCTCCCCTGTTTTATAACATTTTTTAAAGTGCCAGTATTGGCCCGCGGATTCATGTTTCACCCAAGGGGCTAGATTTGTTACTTTTATTCTTTATTTTGTGTGCAAACTTTCCATCTGGCCGCTGGGCGCCCCTTCAAGCCCCTTCTGGGCCTGCACCTTGGACATAGTCCCATCGTTTTCCAGTACTTTAGTTTCTAGGCTCCTCCTGACATTCTCTGTCCCAGCCCGGAAGTTACCATCTCTCCCAGGGGGCCCAGTGCCTTTTACTGGGGAAGGCTTTTGCAGGACCCAGAGTGCTAAGTGACTGTGGCTAGGCCCTTTGAGCAGACAGAGCTAGGGAGTTGCTATTTTTATCTTAGCAATACTACCAATTCAAAACTCCCTGAGTTCTCCTCCCCCCCCCCCCCCCCGGCCCCCCAAATCTCCCTCGTGCTGTATTGAGGACCTGGGTCCTGACACCAGTTCTGGGGCACACCCAAGCCGCTGCAGAACTGCTCTGCCCTCCCCACCCCTGCTTCACTCCTGCGGTCCAGGCCTTGGCTACAGCTCTCCCTGCCTTCACAGTGCTCTCTACAAGGGAGCACAGTCAGACAGGCCTCGTCAAGTTTCTAGGTAGTTTTCTGCACCGGGTTATGTCGTTCATGCTATACCCGGATTCCTTACTTTCTGTTAAGTTTCCAATTTTAGTGGGGGGGGCCCCCCCCCCCGGTGTGGTGATTTATTTCTTATATGTAAAATACAGTATTTAAGACACTCTTGGAGATTCCTGACGCTGGAAGAGTGTGTGTGCGGCCTGGAGAGTCCCTGGCCGTCCACCTGTGAACCCCAAGGGTCACAGCGGGGTCTCTGGAGAGCTCACAGGCCCGGGACCTCGTGGTCTCTATGACAGCGCTTTTTCTCATTAGCCTGTTTAATCTTCACAGGAGCCGAGAGAGTATCTGGCACCTAGTAGGGTCTCCGTAAACAGCCGTAGGAATTAGAGGCCCATTTCACAGGGTGGAAGCCGTGGCTCAAAGAGGGGACGTCTTGCCCGCAGAGGTCTCATTAGGGAAGAGACGCCGTGAGAGCGCCGCCCCAGCTCCTTGCACACAGTAGGCGCTTCGGTGGAGACGCGGGGCGGGCCTGTGCCCCGGGAAACCAGAGTTCTGGGTAGACGGGGCGGGGCGTATGCAAATAGCCAGCGAGGAGGCCGGGGATTGGCCGGCGCGGGCGGGGGCGGGGCGCGCCGAGGGAGGGCCCAGGCCGCCAGGTGCGCGGACCCTGAGAGGCGCGGTGCCCGCTGGACCGCGCGCGCCCCGCGCTCCCCGCGGCTGGTTCAAGGCCATGCTTCCGCTCTGGGCCCTGCTGGCCCTCGGCTGCCTGCGCCTCGGCTCGGGTGAGCGGGGAAGGGGAGAAGGGGCCGTGCCTCGGGAGGGCGGGCAGCTGTGACCTGGGCCCTGACCCTCCCACAGTCCTCAGAGGAACCTGGATGCAAAGGAGCATTGGGAACGGGGAGCTTCGCGTGTTCTCTCCAGGAACGGGCACGCCTGCCTGCTCTGTGCCAAGCCCTGTGGATCCTCTGGGGATTCGGGTGTTGCTAACAATAGACCACACTAACTAATAAGCTTCCTCAGGTGGGATTCCAGGGCTCAGGGATCACAGATCCCTGTGATGGGTGCTGTGAGAGACAGACGCACAGGGGGGCTGCGGGAGAGCAGAGAAGGGGCGGGACTAGACCCTGGAGAGGCCCGGACTGGCGGGGATGGAGGGGCATTGCAGGGGAAGGGGCAGCCCCCGCAAGTTCAAGGAGGGGGGCAGTATGGTCTATCCTGGGAACCTCCCGACCACTGTCCATCAGCGTGGCTGGAGCATGGGGTGGGGGTGGGGGTGGGTGGGGGGCGTGCTTTGGGGTGAGGCCGCAGGCCCAAGGAAGCAAAGCCCAGAACCTCAGGACTTTGATGCCCCTTCAGAGGGGCTGGACTGTGTTGGAGTCCCTTCCAACGCAGTGGGGAGCCACAGAAGGGGCCCAGGAGGAGAGTGACAGGGTCAGGTTTGCATGTTAGAGAGCAGAGAATGGGGGAAGGGTCCACGTGAAGAGAGTGGAGCCGCTGGACTGGGCTGACTGCGTGAAGAGATGCTTAGGAGAGGCAGTGGGGTTCTTGGCAACCGAAGAGAGAGAGGGCAGCAGGGGGCTGGACCGCTTGGCTTCAGGGGGCGGGAGGGGGGGGGTTGGGGGGGCAGGGGTGCCACCTGTGTCTGAGACAAGTTCCTGAAATGGCCCTCGGGGAGGCCGAACCCCAGTGCCCGGCACACTCTGGGTGTCGGGAACCCTGTGCAGACATGGGGTGGGGGGCAGAGTGTGCCCAGGGGTGTGGGCTCTTCTGCTGGGGGTCAGCTCCTGTCCTCACTGCCTCCTCTAGGTGTGAACCTCCAGCCCCAGCTGGCCAGTGTGACCTTTGCCACCAACAACCCGACCCTCACCACGGTGGCCTTGGAAAAGCCTCTCTGCGTGTTTGACAGCTCAGCGGCCCTCGATGGCACTTTTGAGGTGTACCTCTATGTCCTGGTCGACTCAGGTAAAGGCCTTCTTCCCGCGGGCCGCACTGAAAGGGGCTTTGACCTGTCTGCAGGGAGGAGGAAGGGACACGGGTGGCGGGGTGCTTTAGCACCGGAACGCGACTACCCCCGCGTACCTTGCTGCCAGGCAGCCCTGGGGGCTCCGTGCCAGCCCTGGGCGGGGAGCTGAGGCCACAGGTATGGACTCGTCCCCGAGAAGCGTCCAGTCTAGCGGAGAAATAAAAGCAGCACCAGTCACTGAGCACCTGCATCGTGCTCAGTGCTTCCCACACCTTAGAGCTAATATTGACAACCGGCCGGCCGGACAGCTGCTAGGATGCCCACCACAGAGCAAGGAATCAAGGCTCGCAGAGGTGGAGTCACTCGTGGGAGCCCCCGGGCTGGAAAGGGAACCCAGATCACTGTGGTGTCTCAAGCCCCGGCCCTTCCCCAGGCTCCCCGAGGTGGTGCCTGATTGGGGTTTGCGAGGGAAACCATGCACTTGGACCCACGTGCTCTGGCCCGGCCTCGCCTGCTCCCTGGGGCGATCCTGGGCTTCTGAGGGAAAGAACCCAGTGACGACCTCTGACATTTCTGGCAGCCCGTTCAGGGCCATCATTTCATTCTTTCAGCCGACACTTCCCGCCTGCCTACCTGCGCCCGATCTGTGCCCACTGCAGGGGGGTTCTCTCCCATTTTACAGACCAGGGCCCAGAGAGGTACAAGGGGTTGTCCAAAATCACCCGGCAAGTAAGGAAGGGACCCAACGCAGGTCTGTCTGCCTGCATGCTGTTTCCCCTGTACCGTGGCACCCTCTTTTCTCATTTTACGGAAGATCCAGGGCTCTCAGGGGAAAATGGTGGAAGTCTGTTGGGGCGGGAGGGTCTGTAGGAAGAGGAGGTGGGTGAGAGCCGGGAGCCGGGCACGGCGCCCGAAGCCGAGAGGTGATCCCGTCTGCCCCCTCCGTTGCACAGGGAGCCCTCGGAGCAGGGCTGAACCTGCCTCGGCCTGGGACGCAGGGCCCAGCATAGCGCTGGCTCAGGGAGGTTGTCCGCGGGTATTGGGTGGATGGCTGAGTGAGTGCCTTTGAGCTGAGCTGGCCAGGAATCTCACTCCCGACCCTGTCTCTGCAGCCAGCTCCAGGAACGCCTCCGTGCAGGATGCCAAGACCCCGCTGAGCTCCACCTTCCAGCAGACAGAGGGGGGAAGGACAGGCCCCTATAAGGCAGCGGCCTTTGACCTGATCCCCTGTGGTGACCTGCCCAGCTTGGATGCCATCGGGGATGTGGCCCGGGCCTCGGAAATCCTGGACGCCTACCTCGTCAAGGTGGGCGCCAACGGCACCTGCCTTTCAGACCCCAACTTCCACGGCCTCTGCAACCCGCCCCTGTCGGCGGCCACGGAGTACAGGTGGGTGTGGGCAGCTGTGGGTGAGTGACCGTCATGCCCCAGCCCTGAAGGGCCCAGAAGGGCCGCGTTTCTTGTACCAGGACTGGCCCAGGGCTCACGAAGGGGCCTGCTTCGGGGCGTGTGACCATGCCAGGGCCCCATGCACTCAGAAGGACCCCTCCTTGGCTTAATCCTCTGCCTTTGTCATCTTGAAATTCTTTTATTATTTTTTAAATCTTTTTTGTTTTCACATTTGTTTATTTTTGAGAGAGAGAGAGACACAGAGACAGTGTGAGAGGGGGAGGGGCAGAGAGAGAGGGAGACCAGAATCTGAAACAGGCTCCGGGCTCTGAGCTGTCAGTAGAGAGTCCGACACGGGGCTCGAACTCACGGACCGTGAGATCATGACCTGAGCCGAAGTCGGACGCTCAACCGACTGAGCCCCCCCGGCGCCCCCCCCCCTTTTTTTTTTAAGTGTTAAACTAGAGGCTGTTGATTTTTTGGTTCTCAGAATATCCGCTGTTTTAAACTGACCATGTATGAGACCGTCAGTGGGCTCTTGGTACTTTGTGCTGATTCTCCTTTATGATTAGAAACACTTGATTGGGGTTTTCTACATAAAAATATAGCCCTGTCCCAGGAAAGTTGAGTTGGGAATGAATATTATTCCTTTTTTTTTTTTTTTTCTTTTTTAAAGTCCCTTTTGTGTGCCAAGGACCAAGCTGGGAATACTGGAAGGCAAAAATACCACCAGGACAAATGGGTTAATACTCAGCCAGTATGCTACAGGCCTCGTATAGATAATAGAGAAATGGTGGGGGCGGGGCTCCCAGAGGGAGAGCTGACAGGAGGGCCGTTGGTCCCTTCCCGGAGGCTTCCCGGAAAGAGTCCAGGGGCAGGAATATGGGGCAACGGTGCCGATGCCAAATCCAGCACTGTCCTGTCGCCCAGAGCCCACCCTGTGGCCGCCTAGATTTCCATCTCCTAGAAGTACCCCGTCTGTCCCCCAAACCTGTCCTCCCAACCCCTCCCACCTGCCGGTGGCCGGGGCGCACAGGATGAATAGAAGTCGCCCTTTCCTCTGTCTCCTTGCAGGTTCAAGTACATCCTCGTCAACATGTCCGCGGGCTTAGTACAGGACCAGACCCTATGGTCCGACCCCATCCGCACCAACCGTCGTAAGTGGTGGTGGGGGGGGGGAGGGCTGCGGGGCAACCCTCAGGGGAACCCGGGGAAGCAGACTCAGCCTGTCATGGGGAAAAGTCTCCCCAGATGCAGGGCGGGCTGTTGGGTTGATGAGGAAAGTGCATCTTTAAAAAAATGTTTTTTAATATTTATTTATTTTTTTGAGAGAGAGAGAGAGAGAGAGAGTGCGTGCATGTGTGTGGGGTGGGAGGGAGGGGCAGAGAGAGAGGGAGACAGAATCCGAAGCAGGCTCCAGGCTCCGAGCTGTCAGCACAGAGCCGGGGCTCGAACCACGAAGCATGAGATCATGACCTGAGCTAAAGTCGGACGCTTAACCGACCGAGCCACCCAGGGCCCCAGAGGTGCATCTTAAAATGGTTTACCTGACACTTGCCCCCTCCCTTGTCTGAGGTGTTGTGGTGGGTTTTGCTGGCGTAACTGAGGTGGGTGTGGCGTTTGTCCTGCATTCCATCCTGACCCCCCCACCCCATGTTGAGTCCAACCCCACGGTAAGCTGACGGGCCATGCAGTAGCTCTGAAAGGTAGCTTGAAGTCACATGGCTAGTGACGGGTGTGGACAGGGCGTGTGTGCATGTGGCTGGGGTGGCTCCCCGCCTGCCCATGCGTTGTGGCCGTGGGACCAAGAGTCCCAAGTTCAAGCCCAGCCTCTGCCCCTCACTGCTGTGTGAACCCTTCAGAACCTCAGTTCCCACATCTCAGAAGTGGGAGGAAAAACCCTTGGTCTGCCTCCCCAGCCGGATCCCTTTGAATTATCCAGGCAGAAGCACCAGGCCCAGTTCTTTTTGGGCAGGGCCCGAGGTCAGTTTGTGGGAAGACTGTGCCCTTTGGGACTAGACAGACCGGCACGTAAACTCGAGTCTAGAGTCCGAGTGCCCTGGGACAGGAACTCAATCTCCCTGAGCTGCAGAAAGTGATCTGTAAGTTGTTCACTGAGTTCTAAAGGGTGACTTTGGTAGAGGGGTGGAGGGGTTCTGTTAGACCAGGGCCCTTTGCCTCATCTTTAAAAATTTTTTTAAAAATTTTATTTTTGAGAGGGTTTTGAGAGAAAGAGAGTGAGCAGAGGAGAGGCAGGCACAGAATCCAAAGCAGGCTCCAGGCTCTGAGCTGTCAGCACAGAGCCCGACGCGGGGCTTGAACCCACCGACCACGAGATCATGACCTGGGCTGAAGTCAGATGCTTAACCCACGAGCCACCCGGGTGCCCCAGGCCTCATCTTTAATTGCGGATAATCCGTATCCCATCCATTTCACCAGAAGAGTTGAGTTAGGTTGTAATTTAAAATTATGCAAAAGGCCAGGGACACCTGGGTGGCTCAGTCAGTTAAAGCCTCGGACTTTGGCTCAGGCCATGATCTCACAGTTCGTGAGTTCAAGCCCTGCATCGGGCTCTGTGCTGACAGCCTGGAGCCTGCTTGGGATCCTCTGCTCCTCTCCCTCTGGCTCTCTCTCTCTCTCAAATTAAGTAAACATTTTTTAAAAATAAAATTATGCGGAAAGACAGTTAAGAGAGGAAGAGACGAGACACGCGAGGTAGTTGGGACGTGTGGGTGTGGAACAAGCAAGATAATTCCGCCTCAGACCTGGGGGGGGGACAGACACCGACCCGGGTCCCTGCTTCATCCTGAGATCTGTGGCTGCCAGGCCTGGGGGTGGGGGGGGTCCCCTGTGTGTCCCTGGGAGAAGGCTGAGGGGTGCAGTGTCTGGGGAGTAAGTGGGCCCGTGTCCCGTTAGCCACCCCCTACTCCGCGATCGACACGTGGCCGGGCCGGCGGAGCGGGGGCATGATCGTCATCACGTCCATCCTGGGCTCCCTACCCTTCTTCCTGCTCGTCGCCTTTGCTGGTGCCATCGTCCTCAGCCTCCTGTGAGTAGCCGCGGGCTGGAGGGTGCGACTCGGGGTGCACACCAGGCACGCTCCTCCTCGAGCGTCCCCCCCCCCCCAGGCAGGGGAGAGCCCAGAAGGCCATGGAGCTGCCGTCCACCCCGGGGTGGGGGCGGGGCCGGGGGCTGGTGAGAGGGGAGCAGTGTCCTGGGGTGTCCGAGGTCAAATCATTCAGCTGGGTAGGGAGGGGCTCGGTACCCGGGCTTTGCGGGCAGCGTCCGGCTCTGACACCTCTCCTTCTGTGCCTCAATTTCCTCATCCGGGCGACGGGGATACGAATAAATACTATCCTCTTTGTGGAGTCTTGAAGGTTAAGTGACATAATCCCTAGAGTTTTCAGGGCAGCACCTGGACACTCAGGAAATATTAGCTTTGTTGTCGTAGTTCAGTTCACCTACTTGCTGTAAGATGGGGAAACTGAGGCCCAAGGTCACAACAGCCAGTTAAAACAGAGTTGAGCTCAGAGCCCTGGGCTTCTGAAGCTACCAACAGCTCTGATGTTGGACGAGGACTTGAGGTCTCCCGTGGGGGGTCCGTCGCAGCTCACAGGGCTGCCTGGTGGGAAGTCAGGTGTGCCCACATTCCACTCGTCCTGGGACGATGGCGCAGGGGGGAGAATCAAGGCACTGGCAGGTGCTGTGGGAATCTAGAGGAAGGGGAGGAAGGTCCTGGCTGGATCCCTGCCAGGGAGGGCTTCCTGGAGGAAGGGGCAGGAGGAGCCGAGTCTGTACGGGGATGAGTCGTCAGGTCCTACGCAGAGTGCTGCTCAGAGAGAGGGAGGCTCTGAAGGGGGAGAGGGTGCCTGCCCCAGTGCTGGTGGGAGGACAGATGGGAAGTCCCCTTGGAGCAGGTGAAATTAAGGGGACACAGAGACCAGCCAGGTGGGAAAAGCCCTGTGGGCTGGGTGGGGGATGGGGAAGGGGACAACGAACTTGCAAATCAGGTTGCCCTCTGCCATTTAAGTCCTTAAAAACACAAATAACAGATGAGATTAGTCACTAGGAGACTGGTCTGTCTGGTCGGACTTGGGAGCCCTGGGTATGTCCCTCCCTCCTTGTGGGCAGCACATTAATCTGGCACCAAAGGTCCCATCCCAGCCCCAGCGACACCAGACTGCCCACTGTTACCCCAGCCCTTCCTGTCACGTGCCTGGAATGCCTTTCTCAGCCCCCTCCTCCAGGAAGCCTTCCTGTCCGTTCTGTCTGGTCATTCTTTCCTGTGGCCTGTCTTCCACAATCTTAGCTCTTTGGGGATTTGGGACGGCGGCCTCCAAGTGTCCAGCTCATGACAAGATCTGTAAATCGTCTGTTCCCTCAGTTCCAAAGGGGGTGCCCCTTCCCTTATCCCGGGGCCCTGGCACGCAGTGAGGGCTCTGGAAAGACTGGTCTCTGGCCGAGGGCAGCGTCTACGTAGAAAGGTCCCTGAGCAGCTGCAGGGGTTTAGGCTTGCTCTGTGCCCCTAACCCTTACTCTCTTCCTCTGCTTGGTCAGGGACACGGGCGGTCCTGACATGGAAACGACACACGACTCCCAGATCACGCAGGAGGCCGTCCCCAAGACCCTGGGGACCTCGGAGCCCGCGTACACGTCTGGGAACCGGGGGCCGCCGCTGGACAGGGCTGACGTGTATTCCAGCTAGCTGCAGGACTGAGCCCGGCCCGGCTCCTGGGCGGGAGGCCTTCTCCCCACTGGCCTTGGCCAGGGGGTGTGCGGGCAGCCGGTGCCCTGACCCCACCCACGGCGGAACAGGGTGTGTTGGCCCAACCTGCGGGAAAACTGTTAATAAAATCTTCCCAAGGTTTTGAGTTCCAAATGAATGAGGGACAAGACAGATGAATGAATGCTTGAGTCCGTGTTGGGCGGATTGTGTCTCTAGAGGGTGGGGGCAGGGGACTGATTTTCCATCAGAGTGGAGGGGGTGAGGGTTAGGAAAACGGGTGTCAGAACCCCTGGAACATCCGGAAGATGGAGGAAGCAGCACCCCCCTGATCGCCTCCCGTGAGCTGGAGGGGTCCCGAGAGACGGGCCGGGCGTGCAGTCACTAGATGGTGTTTGGGGTTCGCTGACTCCGAGGTGCTTGAAGCTGAACTGGGCCCCACAGGGGCAGCGGCCATCAACTCTTGTGTCCCCCAGCAGCCATCTCCTTCTCTCCGGGGCTCAGCTTCCTCATCTGTAAAATGGGCTGATGTGTAAATGGCTACTTTCAAAGCTCCTTCCCTGCTTTCCCTGAGGGCACCGCGGTGGGCGGGCCGAAGAGGCTTCCGGAAACAGAAGAGGAGCACTGAGTCCACTTGTGGGGGTGCCGCAGGGACCCTCCTACTCCCGCTTCCCGGCTCAGATGACTCAGTTCTCTCTTCTGAGCCAGGTAGCAAGACCACTTCCCTCTGGGGAACGTGCAAAACGAGTCATGGTTTTCCCATCACGGAAAGGAGAAATTTCTCCGAGCAGGGCTGGGTTAAAGCAGGCACGCTAACCTGTCAGCTGTGAGGTTGACAACGCTCCTGAGAGGCGGCGGTCTCCCCGCTGGCCTTCATCAGCAGTGGCTGATGGGGTCCACTGAGACCACCAGATCTTCCTCTGGGGGTACGGATGCTGAGACCAGCACGGGTCCACCAGCGGGTTCCAAAGCCAGGAAGGCAGGAGGCAGAAGCTGTGAGAAGAAGCCTAAAGGCAGGGAAGGGTCAAGAGAAGCCAAAGCGGCTGAGGGTCCATCAGGGTGGCCGCGGCCACGGGAGCTGCGAGGAATCCAGTCCCTGGGCCGTGGGGAGGAGGGAGAGGTGGCACAGACTGGGTAGGCTCCGGCCAGCTCTGGATCCCTCGACACTGTATTCCAAGCCCAGGAGCACTAGCCTGGGCGGCCACTGTGCTTCTGTGCTAATTCGTCCTCCCGAGCCCTGCCTCCAGTAGGGCTGTGCTTCCAGAGCTCCTCCAGGAGAAACCCCAGCGGCCGCAGAGGGGAGGCAAGGCTTCCGGAAGTCTGCCCTTGTTAAAAATTCCTGCAAATGTGCATTTTGGTTTTTTTTTTCCATTTTTTAACAAGTAATCTCTACGCCCAGTGTGGGGCTCGAACTCACAACCCTGAGATCAAGAGCCGCACCCTGCCTTCTGTTTTGTAACATGCCTGTATTTATTTTAATTGAGGTGGGCTTCACATAACACACAATTAACCACTTTAAAGCAAACAGTTCAGTGGCATTTAGAACATTCTTGATGTTATGCAACCATCACCTCTGCCTGGTTCCTGAATGTTTCCATCACCCCAAAAGGAAACCCTGTACCTATCAAGCAGGGACTTCCTGTTTCCTCCCCCCCACCCCCACCCCCCAACCCGAGTCCCTGACAACCACCAGTGTCTCTGGACATTTTGTACCCACGGACTCATACGACGCGTGGGCTTTTGAGTCTGGCTTGTCATGTTTGAGTCTTTGGTCATGTTTCTGAGGTCCAGCCACACCGTAGCAGGTGTCGGTGCCTTGTTCCCTGCTCATTCTCTCTCTCTCAAAAATAAAGAAACATTAAAAAGGAAGAAGAAGAAGAAGACAGGGCGCCTGGGTGGCTCCGTGGGTGGCTGGGTGGCTGAGCCGTCTTCGGCTCGGGTCATGATCTCACGGTTTGGGAGTTCGAGCCCCGCTCTCGTGGGCTCTGTGCTGACAGCTCGGAGTCAAAATCTTTGTGTCCCTCCCTCTCTCTCTGCCCCTCCCCCGCTCACGTTCTGCCTTCTGTCATGCTCTCTCTCAAAAATAAATAAGCATTATAAAACAACAAAAAAAGGCGACTCGTGGAGCAGCTCCCAGCCTGTACCCAGAAGCCCCTGCACATACTCACATCGGCCACGTAGGCAGGGCTTCCCCACGGCTGCTCGGAGCCTTGGCCACACGCCCTGTGACCTCCAGGACAGGCGAGCACAGGAGGCGCGGGGGGTCGGTGCCACAGAGCCACCGCCAGCCTCCGCATCTTCCCTGGAGGCCGCCGGGGGCCGGGTTCCCATCCCGGGTTCCCATCCTGGGTTCTGATGAGGTTTAAGGCTTCCTGCCTTACGGTGCTGCTGGAGCAGGAAAGTTCAGTCCAGGAGTGTCCCCCTACTCATGAGGCAGTGGTCTGGCCCCTGGTGATTCTGGGTCAGCCTGCAGGATCACAGGGGGCTGGGGTCTCGCCCGGCTTTCCTTGGCTGTCTGAGTCTAACAAGGAAATTCGTTTGTTCCCCACCGAATCTGCCAGCCTGGCCTCGGCAGGCCTGTTACGGCATAACCCACAGACTTTCTTTTTTGTTTTCTTTTGACTTGTTTTTTTTTTTGGGGGGGGGGGGACGCGCAAGTGAACGAGGGGCAGAGAGAGAGAGAGAGAAGCAGGACTCAGCTGACGCAGGGCTCGAACCCACGAACCGCGAGATCGTGGCCTGAGCCAAAGCCGGACGGTTAACCAACTGAGCTGCCCAGGCGCCCACAGAGGCTGATGCGCGGAGCACACATGATGTGAGAGGCCCGGGGACTGGCTGAGATCACTTAAGGGGGATACAGAGACTGCAAAGGACCGAGCGCGTCCGCAGTGGGGCCGGGATGGAGGGACGCCCAAGAGAACAGGAGGAGAACTCACCGGAAAGCTGCACCCTACCTTCTGTGACCCCGACGCGGTCTCTGGCCTCTGTTCTCCCGCTCGGCCCCCGAACCTCCCCATCACTGAGATGGTGACAGTGTTGCTCCCATGTCTCCAAAACCTCCTCCCCAATACACACTTCTGTCCACAAAACAGCCTCTCTGGGGTCCTTCGTTTGGTCCCTCCCGTGCAGCACCGGGGGAGAGAAGGGAAACCAGCGTCTTTCAGAGGGTGGGTTGAAGGGGGAGGCCAAGGCCCTGCTAACTCCCAGCCAGCTCTATCCCGTCGGAGCAGAAGAACCCAAGCAGCTGGGCGGGGAGGTGGGTGGAAGACATCGCGAGTGGTGCATGCGTTCTGGGCTGCACTAAGAAGGCTCTCGGAAACTCGTCATTGTAAATACCCACAGGAGCGATTTTCCTGGCCCCTCCCCCGCCTGCCCCATGGCTGAGATGGCAGGACCTTCAAAATGCGCTTTCCATCTCCGCATAGACACGGCCTCACCTTCCCTCCTACCCCAGGCGTGGCTCGTCAATGAACTAATCACATAGACGTGCTGTGTGACTTGGGGCAAGGCAGTAACCTCTCTGGGCGCCCTTGACCTCATGGGTGCAGAGAGGGTCGGAATGCTTGGGAAGCCCGCTCAAAGATAAGTGATTTTTTTTTTCCCTCAGATCTGATCAATCACAAAGTGGTGTCATTCAGTTCAACCCAATAGAGCCCTGAGCCCCAGGCTTGGGAAAGCTGGCCAGAACAGAAATGCACAGACGAATTGTCAGAGCAGAGCCTTGGACAGAGCACGGTCTGGCCTTAAACACACAGGTCGGGCTAGAAGTCCCGTCGGATTCGGAGGTATGATCCCCTCCCCACCAATCAGGGCCGGAATAGTCAGGAGGGCTTCCTGGAGGAGAAGGTACTTTTCTCAGATCCCTACCATCTCTAACCCAGCTCCTGAGCCCCGAGGCTGTATCCCACGGCCCTGTCACAGGTAGATAAATGCTGAAACAATAGGAACAAGGTCTCGGGACGTTGTGTTTCTTGTTCTTCCATTTTAAATTCAGGATTCTGAATTTTACAAGCGACACAGCACCCTGGCTGCTTGAAGAGGACCGAGGAGGCTAGGGTGCTCTTTGGCGGGGCCTCAGACCTGTGCCCCGGTTACTGATCCCTTGAGCCTCCTTCCAGGCCCCTCCCCAGAGCCCTCTACCTGGCTGGAGAGGTGCCTACAGTCACTATCCCCCCTCCTTTGTGGGTCGTGTGACAATCCGACGATGGACATGGAATTATTGTGGGACGTCTCTGCCCCTGGGAGCTCAGGAACACTCGCCGGGGGCCCCTTGGCACACAGGGCCCTGCTACTGCTCGACCTCGCCCCCAAAGCTCACCCTCTCTTCCCACCTGCACTGAATGGCTGTGCCCTGTACGACAAGCCCAGGCCTCGGAATGCGAAGGACGGTTCAACCTTCCGTGGCAAGGGGCAGGGGGAGAGGTCTGTCCCAAGTCACACGAGCTCTCATCGCATCAAGAATGGCCCAGGGGAGGAAACTGTCTGGACACAGAGGCATCTGTCCGTGTCCTCCAACGCAGCTCCTGCTTCCTTCCTCCATCTTCATTCGGCTCTCCATGCAGCAGTCAGGGATGCTGTGAAAATGTCCTGTCCGCACGTTGGCTGCTCCTCCCCCCACCTGCCGGTGTCCCCGTGTCTCCAGGTGTAGAAGCCAGAATCTTCCCACGACTGGGAGAGACGTCCTACCCTGAATGCTATCGGCTGCTGTCACTTCTCTCTGGCCACGGCATTCACCCAAGGAGGGGCTCTCGGGCGTTTCCAGTTTGGGGCTATTCTGAACACAGCTGCTGTGAACCTTTATGTGAGGTTTGCCACCAACACAGTTTTCATTTTTTTCTCCCCTGGGATGAACACCCGAGGGTGTAATTGTTGGTCTGCACGTTCACTTTTGAAAGAAGCTGCCACGCTGTTTTCCACAGTGGTTGGAGACCATTTACGGTTCCCCCAGCACTGGATGGATCCTCCGGTTTTTCTGCATCCTTCCCAGCATTTGGTGTTATCACTATTTTTTATTTTAGCCTTTCTGATAGGTGGGCACACCCCACCTGCCCAGCAGCAGAGTGTGAGTTCTGGTTCCTTCGCACCCTAACAACACTCAGTATGGTTAGTCTTCTTAATTTTGGCCATTTAATTTTACATCCGTATGTAAGGCTATCTCTTTATGGCTTTGAGTTGCATTTCGCCAGCGGCCAAAAAGGTTGAGCATCTTTTCAGGTCCTTATTTGCCGTCCCTGTATCTATACTGATGAAGCATGTGTTCAAGTTTTTTTTTCTTTGTTTGTTTTTTAATTGGGTTGTTTGTCTTCTTACTATGAGTTATAAGAGTTCTTTCTATATTCTAGGTTGGGTCCTTAGAGAAATGTTTTGCAAATGTCTCCCCAGTCTGTGTATTGCCCTTTCATTTTCGTTCTCCTGTCCGCCCCTCACCCAACTTCCTTTTTCTTTACAGCCTCGTCACGCCCTGACAGGTATGTTTATTGCTTGTGTTCCCTTCTACACAGACAGCTCCATGGGTTCAGGGGATGTTTTTCCTGCTCTGTCCTTGGCTCCTAGCACAGTGCGTACTCAGGACATATTTGTTCAGTGGCCATGCCGGGCTCCCTGGCCATATCCCAGCTGCTAAGGGGCTGGAGGGGCACATGAGCTGGTGTGTGGAGACCTTAGAGTGGGCTGTTGCAAACTTCCAGGTCAGCAGTGAGGAGTCCTCAGCTGGGGCATGGGCACGGGCGGGGGTGGGGCAGAAAAGGGCTGGAGAGACTTTCCCAAGGTGCACGTGCCAAGCTCCCTTCCTCCCTTCTCCTGCCGGTGAAGCCATCCCACTCCGCACACGCCCCACCTCTGCCCGGTGCTGGATCACAGCCCTCCCTGCCTGTTGGCCTGCCCAATGGCAGGGCAACACAAGTTTCTACAGGAAATTGATGGGGGGTGGTGTCCAAAAGGTATAATTAGCTCCCTTTCCATCAGTGTCTACAGTGCATGTGTAATGGAGGGGGTGTATACACAGAGGGTGAGGGTGTGTATGTGCCCTGCCTGCTATCTATGGAGGGTGTGGTCCAGGGTATATGATGTGTGGACATCCGGCCTCTCACACCAGCGCGGGGCATCCGTGCGTTACGTGGGTCCTTCCATGCAATAAAGTGACAGGCTCCTCTCCAGGATGGAAGGATTGTTGGCTGGTCTCTGACGTCTTTTCTGGTCACCCCTCCTGGGACCCTGTCTGTGACTCTGGGCCTTCTCTCCTTTCTGACAGTGCAAAGCTCCCTGTGTGGCCAGACAGCCCCTGGCAGCAGTCCCAAGCAGATGCTTGCTCGCCAGCTTGGCTTAGATACTCTGAGTCCCCTGGGTCTGGTTTTCAGTCTGTTGAAGGGGAACGATAATACCGCCTGCATTTGGGGACTGTGTGGATGAAGCAGGATGTGCGTGAGAGTTTAGAAGGTGGCCCTTAGCAGGTGCTCAATAAACGGGAGCGAACACACGCGCACACAAGCACGCCTGGTCCCTGGGCTCCGGGAGCTGAGTCTTGCTGTTTCACCCACAACCATATTTACTCCTTTGCTCAACGCACACTAGGACACACTCAGGCCGGCTGGGTGGAGGCTAGGACGCAGACAATTATAGCCCGCAGCGCCCAGCGCGCTGTGACACACACACACACAGACACACACCAGCCCACCAGCGCCATGCCAGTCCCTTATCTGCCCTGACAATGCTCCAGGCAGCCAGGTGGCACTACCTCTCAGTAATTTTCCACAACTTGAGAGAAGACGAGCCTCTCACACACTTTCCTCTTAGGGTTGCTCTGAGGACTGAACGAAGGCACGCATACAGCAGGCTCAGGTGAGTGCCTGGCACCACCCAGGAAGCCCACCTCTGCCTTGTTTATTACGAAGCCACGGTTCCCCACAGTGCTCTGGGCACCACCCCCCCCCCCCCCAAAGTTCACAGGCTGCTGAAACGCATGAGCTTCGCCGGGTGGGCTGGGGGGATGTTAACAAGCAATTAACGCCAGGCAGGGACAAAGATGCCAAGGAGGGAAGGAAGAATCATCAGCTCTGGCTGGCTTGGGCAGGGCAGGGAGAGCGGAGCTGGACAGGCTGCGCAGAGGAAGTGGTTTTTGGTCCAGTTGGGTCTTGTTCGCGGAAGGAGATTTCCAGGGGCAGAGAAAGGGGGGAGGGAGCCACTTGAATAACAGGCGACGAGTCCAGCTGCGTGTTCCCGTGCCAAGTGCAACCACGCGTGATCTTGAGTTCGCTCAAGCACCCCGTTTTACGGACGCAGACCCTGGGGCACGAAGGGGACCCGAACCCAACTGTCAGACCCTGGGGAAGGGCATTTCTTGATGAGGGGAGAGCGCGGGGGTGGGGGTGCACTCGCGCATTCACAAACGCCTGGCACCGACCGCCCGGCTCCGTGCTAGCTGCTGGGGACACAGGGGGGTCCTGCAGGCAGGGTCCCGGTTTTCTCGGGCAGGGAGGCAGCAAACAACAGGCGTGCGCGGTTTCAGAGACGGAGGAGGGCTCTGCAAGAGCAGAGCGCGGGGCTGGGGCCGGGGGCCGACTGCTTCAGGTGGGCAGGGGGCTCCGGCCAGGAGGCGCATTTGGGACCCGCAGCGCACGCGTCAGGGGTCGGGAGCGCCCACGCCGCGCGCGAACGCGCTTCGGGGCGCGGCTGCCGAGCGGCGCTTCCGGGCTCACAGAGACGCTCGCCGCGTCCCGGCAAAGTGCGCCTGCGCCCATTTTGCAGATGCGAGAAGCGAGGACGCGCAGCCAGCCCCGGCAGGGCGGCGGCGCGGACGCCGGGTCGCGGGCGCGAGCTCCGTGCGCGCCCTCCTCTGCGCCTGCGCGGGAGAGCCCGAGGAGGGGGCGTGGCTCCGGGGGCGGGGCCGGCGGTTTTGGGGCGGAACCTCCGCGCGGCTACGGCGGGCGTGCGGGGG
>NW_024412413.1:4398320-4421200 GCF_014898765.1 Herpailurus yagouaroundi | reverse complement strand
AGGACTTACTTGGTGGGTGGAGAGGAGGGAGGGGGATTCTGGGGAGACCAGAAGGGGGGAACCCGGCAAGTTTGGCCGAGGGCGGGGTTTGAGGCAAAGAAAGGGGCGGGCGAGGGGGGTCAGGGTGAAAGTCCGGAGTCAGAGTCGAGGCCCGCTGAGGGGTTTAAGGAGGGAAGTGAGATGGTTTCTGTGTTTATGAACAGCCACTGGCTGCAGGGGGGTGGGAGTGGGTGTTGTCTGGAGGAAGCCGGGTCATGGGAGCACGTGAGAGAGGGGTCCTGGGCCGGGTGGTGACAATGGGGAACGTGGCTTGCTTCCTCAAGTCCAGAGCCTCTTTCCTGTCTGAGCCTACAGTTTTCTGCCCGGGAACTGACTTTGGAACTTACTAGTTCCTGGAGGAGAGGTTTTGTCCTTTTTTAACTTTAACTTTATTTATTTATTTTGAAAGAGACAGCGTGTGAGTGGAGGAGGGGCGGAGGGAGAGAGAGAGAGCGTCCCAAGCAGGCCCCATGCGGTCAGCACAGAGCCCGAGAGGGGCTCCATCCCACAAAACTGTGAGATCGGGACCTGAGCCGCAGTCAGCCGCTTAACCGGCTGAGCCACCCAGGCGGCCCTAGGCTGTGTTCTTTTAAGTGTTACCGCTTTTAATGTTTCCAGCAACGCTAGCAGACGGGAGATATTATTCCTCTTCTTACAGACGGCGGAGATAGAGACTCAGAGCGAGTAACTTAGCGTTAAGAAGGACCACCAGCACCTGGTTGCTTAACTTGGAAGGCCGGGCTCTCCCTGCTACACCCTACATGCTACATCCTACAGCCTGGAGCATCCCCTAGCCCAGAGAGGGAAGTCCTGGGAGGTGGTGTTGGATCCCCGGTCCGCCCTCCTTGCCCGTCCCTGCGGAGGTCGGCGGCGTAGACCAAACAAAACTGTTGTGAACTGCTCGTTTTGCCTGCCGCTGCCTCTGCTACCTCTTCGATCTTCCTCATAGTGGCCTCTTCTCTTAGCATTTCTGGAAAATGAGTCACGTAAGCAAGTGAAACTAGCGGTCAGTGAGACACCGTGGCTTGTTATTTGTGGAGATTTGGCGGTAAGAAGAGGTACGTCGGATGCAGTAAGTGCCTTAGATGGGGGTTTGGGGTCACGGTGGAGCAGGCGGTGCCCAGGGTAGTGCAGAGTTATGGGCCATGAGCCAGCGGTGAGTGTAGAGCGGGCCCCTGACTCTTGGGGGGGCCTTCACCAGGTCACTCCCTCTGAGTCTCCATTTCCGCTTCTCTAAGACGAGGGCATCTGGCATCCCGTACCTTTCGGATCCCTCCGTAATGTTGCATTTCACTAGAGGTGGACTTTCTAGAACATCTCTTCTTTTTGTTGGGTTGGAGACATGCTGGGGGTTCGGCCTGCCCTTGGCCTTGGCACTGGTGTGTCTTCACCATTATTGGCTTATCATGAAGTAGCACATCTGTTTGAGTTAATTCGACGTGTCTCATCTGATGATGGACAAACTCAAACAGCCAACACGTGATTAGTTAGCGGGGTGCCCGGCAAAATGTCAGGTATATTTGCTGTTCTGGACCACACTCATGTTAGGAGAAAACATCATGGTGACTGGCCTCTTCGAAGGGTTTAATGTCAGCCTTGGCCGGATGAGATGTAAGAGAAATAGCTATTTCAAGGGGTTATTGGGAGGATTAAGTGAGAAAATGCATGCAAAGTGCTTGGTACTTTCCCCTGAATCTCATACGGGAACAGAAAATGTCAGTAACAAATGTGGTTTTTGGACTAAACTGTGACTTTTATGTTTTTTATTGGTGGGGGGTTTTGTTGTTTTCTTTGTTTGGGAATTTTTGCCCAGTTTATGCCCAAGCAACTCCAGAGGCGTGGTTCATTTATAACTGGTAAAAATAAGCATTTTTTTTCCCCTGTCGTAATTGATTTTGACTG
Source organism: Herpailurus yagouaroundi (assembly GCF_014898765.1). Lineage (NCBI taxonomy): Eukaryota > Metazoa > Chordata > Mammalia > Carnivora > Felidae > Herpailurus > Herpailurus yagouaroundi. Next base: position 4,419,259 of record NW_024412413.1, on the reverse strand, counting down.
AACTTTAGAAAGCGATGGGTTAAGTGTCATGTGTTCAAATTAAGGTTCAAATTAAGTGTCATGTGTTCTGTAAAGGGATGGCTGGGATGAAGTTTAAGCTGCACTGTGGGCAAATTAGGGTGTGCTTGTGCTCCCGCCCTGGCACAGTGGTGTCTCGGAAATAAGCTGCCTAAGGCTGGGGGAGGTGAGCCGGCCGGTAGCGGCGCCCCCTTTCCGGTGGAGTGAGAACCTTTTCGGATGTTTGACTCACCTGGAGTTTTCATAATCCAACCGCTGGTGTGGCTGGTGGATTCCCAGGTGACAGACTTGGAAACTGAGGTGCAGAGAGCTCTCCCCAGAATCCCCCTCCCTCCTCTCCACCCACCAAGTAAGTCCTCCCTTCCTTCAGCCCTGCGCTGCATCACCACTTGCCTGGGGGTCAGACCCCCAGGTGACTCATTTGTGGTTAGAAGCCTGGCTGTCAGCAGTACTTGAAAGCTTGGGCTCTTCTTACCCGGTGACTTGTGCTTCTGTGCCCCCCGCCCCCAAGTCTGCGTGGGAAGCCAGGCTGCCGTGAAGAAGGCGGTTTGTGGGAGTCACGTCGGAGTAGGAGAGGACAGCGGTAACCACGGGTGTCCGTGCCGGGAGCTGTGGGAACTGCCGTGGGACGCTGCTAAGTGGGAAGTGCTCGCTTCGGGGCTCCCGGGCTTTCAGACCCGCCTTGGTGCAGCCAGAGTACAACAGGTGGCTTTTGGCCTCCTTGTAGGACATCCCGGTCTTTAGGAACCCACGCTGGTTCCACGGATTGCACTTGTCCTTTACAGTTGACCCCTGAACCACACGCGTTTGAACTCTGTGGGTCCATTTACCTGCAGCTTGTTTTCAGTAAATGTATTGGAACTTTTTTTTTAGAGTTGTGAGTCTGTGAGTTGAAAGAACACAGACAAGCCACATAGCCTAGAACTGTCACAGGAACTCAGAACAAGTTAGGTATGTCTGAATGCATAAAATATTTGTAGATACCAGTTTATTTGATCAGTTAACTACCATAAAGCACACACAGATCCATTAAAGAGTTAAAATTCATCAAAACTGGCAGACTGTGTGTGACTTCATTCTCCGTGGAGAGAAATGTCGACAGACGTAGAAATGCACTATTAAAACTGCATAAAATTACCTGTAGTCCTACTGTACTGTCAGTATTTTGTAGCCACCTCTGGTCGCTGTTGTGGTGGGTTCAAGTCCTGCCAGTATCTGCTTAAAATGCCACGGGCACCGATCTCCCCATGAGCATTTCATCTCTCTGTGTATTTTGTGTCTCGGTAAAAAGCACTCTCTTGTGGCTCTTGCTGTTGGTCGTTAAGTTTTGGGGGAGTCAAAAGTTCTACGCACATTTTCAACCATGTGGGGTGCTGGTGCCCCACCTGTTCAAGGGTGAGCTCCGTCCGAGTCTGTCTCCTGTGAGCAGCACATTTACACACCTCTCCGTGTTGGGTTACTTCTGTAACAGTGGTGGCTGTACCGTTGATAGAATGTTGTACAGAGGGCCGCCCTGTTGCCGGGCCTTTGTGGGAATCCAGTCATCTGTAGTCACGATGGCCGGTGTCACCCTTGGGCACACCTTCTGGGAGCATCTCATTCCGTCGCTCTCTGGATGGACTAGAGGTGAGGTGAAAGCCAACACGTGCGAACTCTGGCGGATGTTTGCAGTACCTCCTCCCCTGCTGTGTGAAGGGATTATGTTTTGAGTACCTGTCTCTTGCCTGTGATCAAGGGCTGTACGACTTGAGAGCTCTCCCCACTTCCCTGGGTCGCTCAAAACCCGTATAATTCACTTAAAGAAACGAAGGGGTTTGTCTAAGGACGTTTGTTGATCCCACAGACTAATTCATGGTTTGTGCTGTAATTTGTAATAGAAGGTAATTAGTTTCAGTTTAAGGTTTTTGTTGTGCTAATGCAATAAAGACCATCCTTGACAAACGTTTTCTCCCTCCGCCTCAGCACTCCAGATCCAAGCACTCATTGATCCGCTCTCTTGACGCTTTGGTCTCCTTCCTTTGCCGTCTCTGTGCTCTTCGTGGTGGTGGAAAACAGTGGTGGTGATGGGCGCTCCAAACTAGGGTCGGTTCTGCAGCTCAGCGTCTGGGCCTGCTCCGGCAGGTCGTTGGCTGGCCTCCCGGGCGTCACCCCTGCCCTTGTGCTGATCTGGCTGCTTGAGTGGCACTGAGTGGCCCCGGGTAGCCTCTTCTGTGTTGGGTCGGGGGTGGTGCTGGGTTGTCACATGGTGTACCTCAGCTCTCCCCTGGGGGCTGTTCACCCTCCCAGAAGGCTGGACTGCACTTGACAAGGCCCGAGTTCCAAGAGGGCTGGTTCCAGTGTCCAAGTGCCCCTCAAACTTTTGCTCGCTGCCTGTGTCCCATTGGTCAAAGAAGTCACATGATGATGAGGTCCAGAGTTAGTGAGGGGACCGTCCAAGGGCATGGTTATCAGGAAGCAGGATGGTAGGGGAAGGTCCTTAACAGTCTGGCACAGTGGGGTTAGGGAGTTGGGAGGGGGCCTTGTTTCGCTAGCCGTAATCACAAAGACCATGGTTGTAGTTTATTCTTTTTTGCGTTGGACTCCGTTTGATGAACATTTATTTCATGCTGGATGCTGGGGGTTCAAAGAACAGGACAGTCTCTGGTTACTCTAAAGCTAGTTCATAAACTGCATGATCTCAAATTAAAAAAATTTATTTTTAATGTTTTTATTCATTTTTGAGACAGAGAGAGACAGAGCATGAACGGGGGAGGGTCAGAGAGAAAGGGAGACACAGAATCCGAAGCAGGCTCCAGGCTCTGAGCTGTCAGCACAGAGCCCGACGCGGGGCTCGAACCCACGGACCATGAGATCATGACCTGAGCCGAAGTCGGACACTTAACCGACTGAGCCATCCAGGCGCCCCTCATGATCTCAAATTTTAAGCAGAAAACATCCTGTTAAGACTTTCAGTCGTGGTTTTAGAGAAAAAGGACGAGAACTGCTTATACAGATCTGTGCTGGGGCCTGATTCCACTTTCAGAAAATGCTGATAGGTCCTTGAAGAAAAAAAAAAAACGGGTTGCTCTGGGCCTGCACACTGGTGACGACATGGTCACCAAGGAAACCAAAAGATGCAGCTTCTAAAAGGTCTCTGAAGGCTTTTGTTACTGTTGTCTAGAATCTGATTGGCTTAGCAGAATGGTGTCGGGGATGGGAACCGACTGCCAGCGGCCTGCCCTGCGTCCTGCTGAAACTTCTAGGATCTGGCGCTAATGGCCTTGGAAATCTACTCGGCCCTTGGATTAAGAAGAAGGAGCGCTTTGGGGGTACTTTCTGGGTTATGGTGAGACTTGGCTCTGCTGAAGATTCTGCTGAAAGGACAGGAAATGAGGTAGTGTCTGTAGCGTGCAGTGTTCGAACGAACCGTAGATGTCTAAATATGGGCAGCTGTGTGGTTCATCTTCACGGTTCTTGGGTTGAGTTTTAATATAATTGAGTGCTTCCCCTGCTGGCTCCTTGGATTCTTAAAGGTGCACAGCAGTGTCTGTGTCTCAAGGCACATCTGGCCATTGCAGTTGGAGCCCGTGACTCGGTCTGAAGTGCCGTCTAAGGAGCTGGCTTCTGACCTTCATCGAGCTCAGGCAGAGAGAGGTTTGAGCACTTAATCCGGCAACAGACCGCGCGGCAGGGCAGGCTCTCATCTGTTATGTAAGCATTCAGCACTTGCCGGATGAGTTCCTTTGGCAGACTTTGAAATCACATAATTTCGGAGTTCCGTCGAGCCTTCCAAAGTTTAAATCGTTCATACTTTTTGACAGGTGTGTCAATGCAATTTTTAGATTTCCAGTTTGTAACTAAGGTCCTGCCTGTGTGGCGAATCACAAGCAGTTGAACAGAAGTTGGGAGAACGGCAGACAGGTGGAAGGAAGGTTTTTACCATGGAAACAGTTTGAGGCATTTCTGAAGTCTTTGGTTGACCAGTGACTGTTTAAGAAATATTCTAAAATGTTGCGTAGAGAAGGCCGAGGTGAAAGGCTCCTCCCCAGGAGTAACTATTTCAAAGCCGTGTGTGTTATTTTGGGGGGGAGGGTGGGAGGCAGCTGGATTGGTCAACCGATAAGCATCTCACGTTAACTTTTCTTTTTTTTTTTTTTTAATTTTTTTTAACGTTTATTTGAGACCGAGAGAGACAGAACATGAACGGGGGAGGGGCAGAGAGAGAGGGAGACACAGAGTCTGAAGCAGGCTCCAGGCTCTGAGCGGTCAGCACAGAGCCCGATGCGGGGCTTGAACTCACGGACTGTGAGATCATGACCTGAGCCGAAGTCGGACGCTTGACCGACTGAGCCACCCAGGCCCCCCTCACGTTAACTTTTCAAATATGATTGAGTAGGACCGAGCCTCAAGTTCCTTCCTGAAGCAGGAGGTTAAAGAGCTACCTCACTGGCAGGTCGGAGCCCGTGCTGTTTGACTCCACAGTTTGAACGTCCAAGCACGTTTCACGGGAGATAGCCTCGAACTTTCAAAACTTGGTTGGCAAGAATTCACGTTTTATAGTTGTTAAAACTGACGATTGGTGAATACTTATTGATATCTCAGGGCTGGGGTCCAGGGTTACTTAATATGGTGGAAAGTCCCAACATTTGTTACCTTCCTTAGAAAATATCTAGTAGGTTAAAAAAAAAAAAAAAAAAGATTTGACTTGATGGCTCTGATCGGAACTTTCTAGTGGGGAGGATGGAGGGAGGGGACGAGAGCCAGCCCGAACTTTGCCAGCCTTCCCCTTTGGGTAGATCTCAGGCCTCTGTGCAGGATTCCTCTTGCCTGTGGGCTGTGCTTTCTTAACATTCGAGTGAAGGTCACAGACACCATCCGTAGGTCGGTGGAAGCATTGAACCCCTTCCCTGGGGTGGGGCTGAGAGATGCCTCCACACCTGCACACGGGTGTATCTACGTTGTCAGGGCATATTCTTAGGATGCCATTTAGCTCTACAATCTAATGCTTATAGACCTATTAAGCCTTGTTTACTTACCCTGGGAAATTATTTTTGGTGACCTGATTCTAATTGAGATTAAAAGAAAAAAAGACTACACATGTAAAAAGGTGGTTTCCAGACAGTGCAGGTTAGGATATGACAAACCACGCTTTTCCATATTTGCTGACCACTTTTCTGAAAGGTAGTTTGTCAGTGCATGCTTAGATGTTTTACGGTGTTTATATTCTTTAACTCAGCAATTGTACTTCTCAGGAATGTCTCCTAAATAAATAATTCCAAGATAGATAAAAATCTTTGTGCACAAAGATGGTTGTCCAAGTGCTATAGTAATGTCCTGCCTTGGGATTTTAGAGAAAATAAATGATGGCATATTAATAAGGTAGAATTTTGTGTATGTAGCTATTACACTTCTAGTTCTGAATTAAAAAAAAATTTTTTTTAACGTTTATTTATTTTTGAGAGATAGACAGAGACAGAGTGTGAGCAGGGGAGAGGCAGAGGGAGAGGGAGACACAGAATCGAAGCAGGCTCCAGGCTCCGAGCTGTCAGCACAGAGCCCGAGGCGGGGCTCGAACTCACGAACTGTGAGATCGTGAGCTGAGCCAAAGTCAGACGCTTAACCGACTGAGCCACCCAGGCGCCCCTAGTTCTGAATCTTTTTAATAAGGAAAGGAAAATGCTTTTATTATAACGCATGGAAAAAAAGTAGGGTATGACCTTTGGACTCAAGTGATGGGAAAAATGTAAACCGTCTTGAGGGAAATGTACAGATGTTCCTAATAGTTCTTGCCCATAGGTAGCAGAGTAATGGGCTTTATAAACTTGATTTTTCTGTATATTTCCTTATTTACAGAAGTACTAGTTCTGGAATTGGGGGAAAGTGATTCTGTAAAATTCGTAGACTATGGAGATAGTTTGGCTGTAGAGACCTAGCTGGTTTAAGATGCTTGTTTTACGGAAGCTAAGAATCGACCTTTTACTTAGTTTGTATCTTTGGACTAGATTTCAGCCTGGCTGCAGGAGGGCTCCGCGCCCTGGAGGTGTCGTCCCCCTGGCTTTGCTCTGGTGGGCAACTTGCCACCCTTCCTCCGGTGACCAGTCGTTTGTGCGCGTGCCCACGGGAAGCCCTCTCACGGACCCACCGTGCCGTCTGCGCTGGGCACACGTTACTTTCCCTTCCCTTTCTGCCCAGAGTAGAGCTTCGGAGAGTCTGAATCTGAGCCTCCGCCTGGCCTGGTTGGCCACACGGACGTGGGAACGGTGGCTTGGGAAGCATTCTGGATGTATGTGTTTTGTATATGGCATTTTTTAGGTATTGTGATTTAACAAAGATCCAGGACCTTTGATTTGAATTCTAGCTTTCACTCTTCCAGAGTCTTAATGAGAGAACTTTGATCTGGGAAATAAAAGGCACGGCTGACTTAGTTTTCTCTCTAGGATTTACAGATGGATCCAGTGGAGAAGACCACAAACAGAAGTGAACAAAAATCCAGGTAAATAAAGTCAGCGACACCTTCATGCAGGTGTAGAGCACCTGTCACGGGTCTCCTGAGCTGGTGTTTAGCCCCCGCACAGGGAAAGTGGAAGGAGAACGTTGTGTCAGGAGGGATGCTCGGGCTGTGTAGCCGCCCTTTGCTTCAACATAAGAACTGTTCCAGAAGGCAGTTCTCTCTTTGCCTGAGCAAGTGACTGTAACCTGGTCTCCAGACCAAGCAACAAGGGAACCCGGGGTCACGTCGGAGACTGGGAGGAGACTGGGAGTGCCATGCTTCTCTGGCTCAGTGGACCGCGGGTTACGGGCATTAAGTGGTGTCGGGTTAAGGAGGTGTCAGCCTGCGGTGGGTCGCGATGGATAAGCGGCAGAAACCCGGTTTGGGCCGGGGACTTTCTTACGTGTCGCCGCCAGCAGGATCATTCTGTCATCGCGGTTGGTCTCTCCGAGCTCCCAGCAGCGTCAAAAGAGTTAAAATTGCCAGCGTGTTGTCCCCGTGTGTAGATGACTTAAATACGCGCTGCCCTCCAGGGGGACTCGTGACGACCAAGGCACAGCCGGCCCCAGCTCCTTTGTGGACGGAGGGCAGAGCGCGTGAGATAAACCCACAGCACAGCATGATGGGCGGGGCCTCTCTTCCAGCAGTGGCAAGTAGGGGGGTGACCGTGTTTGACCTGAGCCCCGCAGGTGTTCCTGGATGTCATGTTCCCTCTGACTGTGGTCCTTCCAGGGTGACTTTCGCGCTCTCTTTCCCTTGTTTTTAAGCAGAAAGTTTTTAAAAAGCCTCATCCGGAAGCAGCCCCAGGAGCTGCTCCTGGTCATCGGGACGGGCGTCAGCGCCGCGGTGGCCCCGGGAATCCGCGCCCTCTGCTCGTGGCGGAGCTGCATCGAGGCCGTCATCGAGGCCGCCGAGCAGCTCGAGGTGCTTCACCCCGGGGACGTCGCGGAGTTCCGCAGGAAGGTGATGAAGGACCGGGACCTGCTGGTCGTCGCCCACGACCTGATCCGGAAGATGTCGCCTGTAAGTCTGTTTCAGAGGGCCGCTTCGGGTCTCCCTGGGTCGCTTGCTTCTGGACGGGGCTGCAGAAGAGGGCGGAGCTGATGCGAACGCTTGCACGAGCCCGCGTCGCGTTCTGTTCTCGGCCGGGCCGGGCTGACGAGCCACCATGTTCGTGTCCTTTAGAACCTGAACCGTCCCTTCCGACAGCGGTGATGCGGGCGCACCGCGGGGCTCCTGAAAGAGCCCGTGCTGAGTGGAGCCGGGATACGAGACGTGGTGACTGGGGTGTCATGCCACACTGGGGACGAACCTTGGTTTCACGCCCATTTAGCAGACGGGTATCCTGGAGGTGTGGTTTTGGTTTAAGCAGGCCAGCCACGTAGCTTCGGAGGACAGGTGGTTCCCGAAAACATTTTAAGATGGGGGAAGCTAGAGCGTCTTTGTCCGCAGGGGGACGTGATCTGGTGGAGAGGAAGAGCGGTCCCCTCGAGTCGGGGGTGCCGGCGCAGGGCTGGGGGTCCGCCGTGAGGCAGCCGCCGTGGACAGGCAGGGACGCTGGGAAGCTACACGATGTGGAAGGGGCCAGGGGCGGGTTTCCTCTGGTTACTTCTGGGTTTATTAGAGCGCAGCCGTCACCGGAGCGTTGGGGGTCGGGGGGAGGGTGTTGGAGACGCTGCACAGAAAGCATGAGAGGGTGTCTGCAGGGTCATCGGGGAGACCGGGAGAGTTTAGGCCGCTGTGCCCCCAACTACTGACTTAATGTGGTCACATTTGTGTCCCCCACGTGGAAGTCCGGGCAGGCAGCCCCGGGACAGCATGCTGGTTTGCCAGGGCCGGGGCCCCCGGGCCTTGTTTTGTTCCTCTGCCAACATGTGCCTGTCCGGCAGGGCAGGAGGGGAGCGGGGAGGGCTCCCGCCTCACCCCTGCCTGACGTGGGAGCCGCATCTACCGCCTGTGTTCTCGTCGCGCCGGCCTGAGTCTCCAGCGTCTGGGAAGTGTTTCGGCTGGGCAGCTGTCCCGGGGGACGTGTTCTGTTGGCTCGGGGCAGCTGGGACGTGGGGCCAGGTCTGGCCCGCTGCCTGTTTTGTAAATGAAGTTGCCGGTGCCCAGCCACGCCGATCATTTGCGTATTGTCCACGGCTGCTCTCACGCTCAGGCGCAGGGTCAGGTAGTTGTCACAGAGAATGAGGCCCACAGAGCCTGAAGCAGTTGCTGTCTGGGTCTTTGCAGATGGGGTTGCTGAGACGGGGGGATGAGTCAGTGGACAGAGTAGTGTCGCGGGGCGGGTGGGGCGGGGCTGCGTGCGGTGAGAGGTGGTTCATTTGTTGAGAGGCCACGAGGCAGACACTTGGAGCTCCCGCACAGATGGAGCCTTCATCTACTCTTCTCTTTACTTCTGTGCGCTTTTTTAAACTTCGTAAGACAGGAGTTAAGGTGAGGCCAGCCGGAACGGTTGTGTTTCCCCAGCCACGGTCAGCAGGTTGAGAACAGGTATGGGGTAAGTGGCGAGTTTTTCCAAATTGCCAGGAAATCCTGGCAAAGGACGGGAGGGGCAGCGAGGTTGAAAGCTTGGTCAGGGGAGTAGTTGCGGTGATAGATCATGGAATGTAAGCTGCCTCCTGGGAGAAGGTGGGTGGCTGGGGGTGGGGGGGGGCGGGTCCACGGGACCCGATTCGGTGGTGGGCGGGTCCTGCTGGCTTCGGGGTGGCCCTGGGCACCGAGGTGCTGGCAGGGTGAGCAGGCGCGAGGGGAGGCCCGGCCAGAGGTTCTGAAAGGGCCAGGCTCTTGGTGGTGGTGAGGCTCAGGATGTGACAGCAGGCCGGTGGCGGAGATGGGACGCGGTGGAGGGAGGGAGGTGCTTCGAGGGTCAGCTGAGTGGCTGAAGGAACCGGCAGGAACTGGCCCAGAAGTACAGCTAGAGAGACTTGATGGGGAGCTGGGTCCACCCCTGTGCTCCCAGGGCCGGGCCAGTTTTCAGTGGCACCAGGAGGTGGACGCTCACAGAAGTAGGTGAACGTGTGGGAATTTACCGATGACGGGCCCATGGGAACAGGGGAAGGGTTTTTGGGGTCGAGGAAGGAGTCGAGAATGTCAGAAAAGGGGGTCGAGCGCCGTCCTGGGGTCTTGGGACCTGGGACCTGCACCGGGACAGAGGTGGCTTCTGATGGACAGAACTGAGGGCGGGCCGGCGCATGTCGTGTCGTGTGCGGTGGGGGTGGCCGGGAGGCTCAGCCTTCCCGAGTGCACGCTGCCGCCTGACCCCCGCACCCCCCTGGCTGCCCCCCAGCCCCACTCCCCCGCGGCCCCTCTCAGCAGGGCTCTTCAGAAGCTTGTGTGTGTTTGCGGCTCCCCCGCCCTCCTCTTCAGCCCGGGCTTTGCCCCCGTCGCTGCACGGAAGCGGCTCCGGTCAAGGCTGAAGGTGACCTTTGGTGCTCCATCCAGAGGCCGGATCTCCTTCCCGTCCCGTTGAATCACCCAGCAGCATGTGCCTTACTGTCCGCCGCCTAACTTTAAGATGCTGTGGCACCGAGAAAGAGAAAACCAGCACCTCTGCAGCTCCTCACAGGGAATCTGAAGTCCGCAAAGCCCCACATGATCTGGTGCCCGGTCACCTCACCTGCCCGCCCTTACCCGCCAGGGCCCCGGATCACCCTCGGACCCACCTTTGCTGTTGCTACCTCAGTGCCTTTGCGTCCGCTCTTCCCTCTGCTTGGGCCACTCCCAGAGGGTGTGTGCTCCAGTGTCCCCATTCCTAGTGCCCTTTGCCCCCAGCAGCGCCGTCCCCCCTTTTCTGCTTTACTTTCTCGTAACGTTGGCCACCATTGATGTACTGCTTATGTTTTGTACGTTGTCTCCCTCCTCCAGGGTTTTAGGAAACTCTATCAGGTCGGGATTTCCTTTCTTTCTGAAATCAGCAGCCAGAAAGAATGTTGCTGCCTAGGTGCTCAGTAGTTGCTGCGAGAGGATGTTTTGGTAACTCTGTTCCCCCTTTCTGTAGCGTACAGGTGACACCAAGCCCAACTTCTTCCAGGACTGCCTGATGGAGGTTTTCGACAACCTGGAACACCACATCCAGAACCCGCTGGTGTTGCAGTCCGTCCTCAGCCTGATGGACAGGGGCACGATGGTCCTCACCACCAACTACGACAACCTGCTGGAGATTTTCGGGCAGCAGCAGAGCAAGCCCATGGAGTCCCTGGACTTGAAGGACAAGACTAAGGTGCGGGCTGCAGGGTGGGGGGCGGGGGTGTCTTACCCCCTCCGCAGGCCGACCGAGCCTTCCCTTTCACGGCAGCACATTAGCGATCGCGACACCGGGAGGGCGACGACTTGTCTCACCTGCGCGTTTCCTCTGTGCCTTTGTCCCGCGCACGTGCGAGGGCTGCTCACATGTGTGTGTGTGCGTGGCAGGCCCTGTGGGAAGGAGGGCCAGTGGTTTGGGTAGCCCCTCCCCCTCGTTCTGGATTGGGTGATGCTGTGCGTGATGTTGTTATCTTGATATTTTTCCCTTAGTACCGTACTTGGAATGTTTCCTGATCACGAAGCTGTTTCTAAAAGCATGCTTACAAACGGCAGGGCGATGGGAGAACTGAACCAGAATTGCCATCCTTTCTCTGTTGTTATTAGCGTCTTTGCACAAGTACAAATAACACTACCGTGAAGATGTTTACACTGTGTGTCTTTCTGGTGACTTCTTTAGGGTAAAATCTCAGAAGAGCGGCAGGGTCAGAGGGCATGAGTATGTTAGACAGATGATGTGAATCACCAGGTTGCTTCCCGGAAGATAGCCAGTTCCTGCCCCCACCAGCTGCGTCAGAGAGCACGCGTGTCCCACATCTTGTCAACACGTGTCACCAAAAAACAAAACAAAACACATTTCTCCCGTTGAGGTGGAAATCGGTGAACAGTGTATGTTTCTGTTTCTCTTATCGCTAAGGTCGATCCTGGTTTCATTTTGTTGACTGTATTTCTTTTGTGAAATGTTTGTGTCTTTGTGTGTTTGCTTAAAGATGTTGTGTCATTACTAACGCCGCTGCTGGGTTATCCAGCTCATCCGCCCAGGAAGCCGAAGCGCGTAGAGATCGCGCCTTGACGTTGAGGGCTGCTCCTTGCGCCCTCCCCCGTGGAATGTGGCGAAAGCGTGTGCCGGCACAGTCCTCATGGTGGGGTCACGCCCTCCCCTGAGCTCTTTGTGACACGTGACGGAGCGCCTGCTTGCCGCACCCCAGCCACACAGTCCCATCTGCGAGGCTCTCTGGCTGCTGCTGTTGTAAATCGCGTCCCTGGAAATCCAGTGCAAAGGGCCTGTGGCAGAAGTGCCGGCCCACCTCCTGCCCGGTGCCCACAGAGCTGGGCTCCTGCGCCGTGTCTGGTGGTGCCAGGCCTGCCCGCCGATGTGACGGTGGCCCTGGCGTGAAGACAAAATGGAGTGTGTGTGATGTGCGGCTTTTCAGGGGCCTTGTTCTAGATCTTGAGGTGAAGTCAGTCCAGGGCTGTTTGATAAGTTATGGGTCCACACGTGTGCTTTTCTGGGCGTACAGACGACACGTCCACGGCAGTGACTAAAATAGAACGTGTCACTCAGAAGCGAAAGTCCCCTTCATCCCCCTCAAGGAACCGGTCTCGGCAGGTAGCTGGCATCTCACGTGCTGAAAGCCGTCTGTAAAGCAGTTCTGGGTCCGACAGGACTCAAGTGGCACAATAGCCCGGTTCCTCTTAGGCTTTAAAGGTGCGATTATAAAGTGAAGTATTTCTCTCGCTCTTTCCAAGGAACGGTTGAAACCCGCGAGTCCGGCGTAGATGTCTTCCTCTTCTGCCTCCTTTAAATAATAGCTTTCTCCCCTCTGTCCTGGCTTGCTGTCCCACAGGTCCTTCAGTGGGCGAGAGGGCACATCAAATACGGAGTTCTCCACATTCACGGCTTGTACACCGATCCCTGTGGGATGGTCCTGGATCCGTCGGGGTACAAAGATGTTACTCAAGACCCGGAAGTCATGGTACGGCCCCCCTTCCTCAGGCACTGCTTGCGCCCCTTGGGACTTGGTGGCCCGCTGGCTGCTTGCTGGCAGTCCGAGCGGGTTCCTGGCCTCCAGGCATATTCCTGCCCCTCTGTCCACACAGCTGGCGCTGTTCTCAGCTCTGTCTCCCGGGGCTGGCGCGTTGAACGGATGCCCGGTCCTCGTGCGGTGCGGCCCGGCCGCTCGGGGACGCAGGTGAATCTCTTCGGCGTGATCTGCGCCGGTTTTCTCTGGCCTCTTGTCCCGACCTCACGTGGTGCTTTTTTGCATTCTTTCAGGCCTCCCCTCTCCTTTCTCTGCTTGGCATTCTCTCTAGCTTTCAAAACCTTGTTTTACACTTCATTCCTTCCCTGTGAGGCTTTTTTGATATCCTGGACAGAACGAAGTGTGGGAAAGCTGCTTTTCAGCTTTCTATAAACTCTTTTAATTAGAGCGCTTACAAACCACAGTATTCTCACGGAGTCACCGGCAAGCTCGGGGTCGGGCGCCGTGGTCCTCGTGCCGATCCCGGCCCGGGGCTCAGGTGTGGCCAGACGGGTGGCCGGGCTGATGCCCCTCAGCTGCGTCGGTAATGCTGTGAGGACGTCTGGGTGGACACCGGACCTCCCCCTGGGGTGTTGGGCGTCTGAAGGGGCAACTTCCTGCCGCACGCCCGAGTGACCGCGCAGAGTCCTGATGGCCCCCTCTGGCCCGCTTCCTGGGGCCCCTGTCCTTGGTCTCCCCCCTCCTCAGCTCTCTGCTCTCACTCCCAGAAACCCAGTTCTGACCGCGGCACCCCTGTTACCGTCTGTGAGCCACGGAGACACGTTAATTCCAGACCGTCATACATAACAGTTCTGGACAGAAACAAATGGAACGTCCTTAGTTCCCGTTTCGAGAATTTAAAATTGTACTTAATTCCAGGAGATTTGACTGGAGGGACTGCACCACAAGGTGGGTGGTGGGTGGGCGTCAGACTCTCCTTACTTTAAGGCACATCTACGCTGGACGTCGACTGGGACCTGGATCTGTGACCCCGGCTTGGAGAGGAAGGGGCTCCCGCGGGTGCCGAGCAGGGAGTGTGTGCGCGGCTCGGGCCTCAGTTTGCTCACGCGCCACACCGCGTTGACGCGAACGGCTTTGCCTCTCACACTGGGGACGGTGTGGCTGGTCGGGACGGCCTGTTGCCAAGCGACATTCTAAAGGCGCAGGCACGCGGCCGGGCTGGGACCTCGCCGTCTTTCAGACGAGCGTCCCTGTCTCTCGGCTGGTTTCTCCGCAGGAGGTGCTCCAGAACCTGTACCGCACCAAGTCCTTCCTGTTCGTGGGCTGCGGAGAGACCCTGCGGGACCAGATATTCCAGGCTCTCTTCCTCTACTCGGTGCCCAACAAGGTGGAGCTGGAGCACTACATGCTGGTGCTCAAGGAGGACGAGGACCACTTCTTCAAGCATCAAGCGGACATGCTTCTGCACGGGATCAAAGTCGTGTCGTACGGGGACTGTTTTGACTATTTTCCCGGATACGTGCAGGACCTCGCCTCTCAGATCTGCAGGCAGCGCAGCCCAGGTACGGGCCGTTCCCCCTTCCGGGCGTAAAGTGAAGGGGTTCTTTCTGATTTTCCTTTCTTGGGGATAGAACGTACGTACCGCGAAACGAAGTGGAGATGTAGTTTTACACACCCTTACGTTGACCGGCCCTCCAGCCACGTTTTAAAAGGGTCCGTGTGTCCTTTACAAATCGGAGGCTGGGGCGAGTGGTCTGATGGTAACGTCTGCGAGCGGAGCCTTAGCGTTTAGCGCTGTGCGTGCAGGAGCCCCCGTGTACTCCTCTGTTTCCGATGGCCGGCTATGTCCCCGCCGAGGCCCTTAACCAGGAGAGCAAACTGCCCAGCCGGCCGCAGCCGTTGAGATGCTGAAACCCCAAAAAGTGCAGAGACCTCATTTATTCTCACCGTGTCGCTGCAGCTCACGACTTAGAACCGCAGAGACACGAGACGATTTCACGAAGACTTTTCTTTTCGCAAATAACATCTTTTCCCCGTTCTGCCGCGTGCAGCACACCCTCGTAGGTGATTCCTGGCCCGGCTGGGGGGGAGTTGTTGACCTGCCCAGGAAGGACCAGGGTAACTGAGCAGCTTTTAAGTGGGTCAGCCTGTCAGAAGGGCAGTTGATGGCTTGGAGGTCGGGGACGTCAAACACGGATGATGGTGGGCGTGGAGCAGTCTTTACTGGCTGCCATTTAATTGCAGCCAGAACCTCCCCCCACTCCCCCCGGGCAGGGGACTTGGGTCAACCACGTGGATGGCTGCACGTGGCCGCTGTGACCTGGAAGGCCAAGATTGCGGCCGACCGGATGCGTACATGGTCCCGACAGCTCCGTCTCTCCCCGCTCGTCCTAGCGGACAGTTGGCTTTACGTCGAGGGCAGTGGTCCGTGTCGTAGCCGGAGGAGCAGCGGGGACGGACTCTCACGGGGCCCCACCCGCCGTCAGCTTTACCTTCTCCACCTTCGTGTTCGGTCACAGGACCCGGGGCCACGAAACAGATGATTCGATAGATGGCGAGGCCAGCTCAGAGGCGAATCACTTGCCCGGTGAACGCCCAGAGATTTCGGAGCCGGAGGGGGATCCGGTGTGTCCCAGGCAGGCCCGCGCAGCCTCGTCCTGCCCCTCCCCACGGCCTCCCCCGCCTCCGCACGCACGGCTGCCCCGAGGACCGGGGCTCACGAAACCCGAGTGCCTTCCTGTCCCCGCTAGACCCCCTTCCATGACCCCGGGTGATCCGATGAGCTGTCAGGGCCAAAAGCTCTTTTGGACCCGGAATCTGTGACCGTGTCCTTCAGGACGTTTGTGCTTACCTTTGCGAATTCTCTCTCTTGACCGGAGAGGGTGGTGTCCTGGCGAGGACAGTCGTGACAGTGACCGCGGGTACCGTACCTTCCTCCCCGTGTGCCAGGCTGGCCCAGACGTGCCACACGTGGAGCCCCTCGGTCCTCACGGTAACCCAGGGAGGAGGCAAGGAGGGGCGCTCCCGGCCCGGGGCCCCACGGCACACTGGAGCTGGCGTTCAGGTCCCCTTGTCGCGCTGCCTCTCCGAGCAGCCCTTGCCGCCGTCCCTGCCGCTGCCCTGAGGATGAGGACCAATGGCACGTGACGTCTCGGTTCTGCTGACTCTCTTCTTTCTTCTCCAGATGCTGACCGAGTGGACAGCACCACGCCGTTGGGTAAACAGATCTTGATTTCTGCCAGCCCGTTCTTGCCTACATGTGCTGCTAGCTCGCTGCCACTGTTGCAGAATCACCAAGTGTTTATCGTAGTAAATACTTAGCCTGTATTGAAACGGCCCCCCCAGAGGTGATGGCCAGCCCCGCCCTCACGAGGGTCCCTGCCACAGCGCGGGGGTTAAAAACGCGTCCCCCCAGCAGGGAGGCGCAGCTCAAACACGGGTCATGTGCTGGCACCCGAGAATAATTTCCCGTCTTACAAGTGAGAGTTGCAGGGCGACCAGACGAGACTCCGTCTAAGGTGTAGCAGGCCTGGCCCGGCCCCCTCAGAAGTGTCCATCGCCAAGGTTCTGAGCTTTCAGATCAGTTTTTCTGCTTGCTGCTTGTTGGAAAGGTGCAGCTTCTCGCTGCCAGGCCCTCTCTGGCCGGTTACGAATTTGCAAGACAGAGCCGGGCCGGCTGGCGGCCAGTGTCCTCCTGTGGGCGGAACGGGCACCGGGCTGTGCACGGAGGTGGGCTGGTGGGGGAGAAGGGGCCGGTCTGTGCGGCCCTGGTGCCCCTGCCCGCCTGGCTCGGCCCCTCCGCTTTCCATTCCTGCCTCGTTTCCCTGTGAAAGGACGCCTTCGTTAGACCCTTTCCCACTTAAACGTGACTTTCCGATCCGTCCCTTTCTTTGGAAGAAAGCGCAACCCATGGGGCACGGCGGGGGTTATTTGGCTATTGTTTCAGTAAAATCCGATTTATTGGCCTTTGAAGGGTGGATTCTAAAACAGATTAAAAATTTTCACCTCACAGGTAACGCGTGTCAGGACTGCGCGAAGAGAAAGCTGGAAGGGAACGGGATTGAAGATTCAAAGAGGCCCCGACGGTCCGGTGCAGGTGTGCGTGCTCTCCGTGCAGCGGGCGCTTGGCCACACACAGCCGTTGGCGGCCCCTGTGTTTTGTCCGGTCATGAGGCCCCTTGCCGTGGGCGGGAGGGGGGAGGACACGTGTGTCCGTTGAAAGCGGCACGCGCTTGAGGAAGCGCACGGGAGGTCAGCCCAGGCTTCTCGCAGTGAGCGCTCTGTGCCGTCACACCCGCTTCGAGAAGCAGCATCGCTGGGAGCCTGTCCCCCCCCTCCCCCCACCCCCTCCCCCGCCGCACCCCGGCTGACCACCATCCTGCCTTCTGTCCCTCGGTCCGCAGGGAAAACCACTTCAGGTCATCTGTCTTTTGTTCCCCGTGTCACCGACAGGGAGTCACATAAACTGTTGATTTAAGCGGACAACGTCCGTGGCTCCGGGAGAGGAGACATGGCGCCCTCACGCCTGCCTCCAGGCGTCGGCGCATCACCTCTAGTTGCCCACATGCCGGCTCTGACTCCCGAACCGGCCCCTGCTGGTTGCCAAGGTCATAGCACGGATTGTGCCCTTCGGTCTGTCTATCGGCGGTAGAGTTTAAAAGGTGGAAAACAAAAGCGATTACTTTATTAAAACGACGCAAATGTTTTTTTTCTGGCCGAGCAGCCATCCCCGGTGCTGTGTTAATGGGACCAGTGTCAGCGGCGGGATGTTGTCAGTATTGAGGGCAAATGTGCTCTTTTGCTTGTTGCGTGTCGGTGCTTTTTATTTTTGAGGGATTTTCAGATTTCTCTTTGCCCTTGTCCAAAAAATAATGTTTTGCGGTATTTTTTTTTTTTTAAGTTTATTTATTTATTTTGAGAGAGAGACAGCCAGAGCCGGGGAAGGACAGAAAGACAGGGGGAGAGAGAGAATCCCAAGCAGGCTCCACAGTCAGCACAGAACCTGACGTGGGCCTCGAACTCACAAACTGTGAGATCATGACCTGAGCTGAAATCGAGAGTCAGACGCTTAAGCGATGGAGCCACCCGGGCGGCCCACGTTATTTTCCAATGGATCATCGTCTGTCATAGGGCCCCTCCCTTCCCGTGACATTCGGCCTTCTGCCCGGCTCTGGACTGTGCACACTTGCCTTGTGGGAGCTCTCTCGCTTCCTAGGCCACTGTTGCAAAGACCTGTCTTCCTGCCCCGGCTGTCTGGCCAGGACCTCCTCAGGGGGCGCTCACAGCCCCGTGGGGTGGGGGGGGACACCCCGGCCCTCGGGTGTCCTCATACTTCACTCACGGCCGGGGTGTGGGATTCTGCTGGGAAACCCACCGTCTCAAGGGTCCGTGTTTCCCGTTGGAGATGGTCTGTTGCCAACCCAGTTCTCAGTGGTTTGTAGGTGATCTGTTGCCTGCCTTTCTGGAAGCTTTCAGGATCTTCTTTTTCCTCCTGTTCAGAAATTTCACGAATTTAGGTGGAGCTCTTTTTTATACATGTTGCTCAATTTTTTTTTCCTGTGTCTCCAGCCCCAGGGATAATCTCTGGTTTCCCTGATTATGTCTTTCTGCTGTGTCCCCTTGTCCTCAAATTCATGCTGGCCGGGCCTCCTGGATTGCGTTCCGAGGTCCTGCATTTTCTCCGATGTCTTCCTGTTCATTTTGTGTTCAGCTCTTCAGAAACTTTCTGGGAGATTCTCAAAATCGTGTCCTAGTCTCTGGGTTCCGTTTTTATTTTGAGAGTACTACTGTTGATTTCTGGGAGCTCTTCTGTGTTCTGATTTACTCTCTTTCGTGGCATCTTTCCTCCCCTCCCCCCAAGACCGTGATCTTTTCAAATCTTGAGGGATACCAGAGGCTTCCCTGGTTGTCGGACTCCATTCCTGACAACATTGGGATTGAAGATTTTCAAATAACAGTTTGTTTATTTTTTTTTGCTTTACATAAGAAAACCGAAGCAAAGTGCTCCTAAACGTAATAATCCACTAAGAATTTCTAGGCCTATGAAGCAAGTAACTCATCAGTTTACCTATTTATTCGGCACCTAGAAGTTACCCCTCAGTGGGGCTGCCGTTAGAGTATCTTCCCCTTCTACATCGTGGGGAGCTTGTGCTGTCGAAGCGGCCTGGCACAGGTGCAAAGATTCACGGTGAATGCGGAGAACGCTTAGTGAAAGGAAGCAGTTTTATTTGATTTATTTATTAAATGTTTTTATTTATTTTGGAGACAGAGACAGAGCATGAGCAGGGGTGGGGTGGAAAGAAAGAGGGACACAGAATCCCAAGCAGGCTCCAGGCTCTGAGCTGTCAGCACAGAGCCCGACGCAGGGCTGGAACTCACAAGCTGTGAGATCATGACCTGAGCTGAAGTTGGGTGCTTAACTGACTGAGCCACCCAGGCGCCCCAAAATGAAGTAGTTTTAAAAGTGGGGCTCCGTGCAGAGTGTCATCACCGGAGTAGGGCTGGTGACAAGGGGAGACGGGAGGCTGTGTCCTCATTCATACCGGTTGGATGGACACCGAAGGGGCGGGCGTCCGGGTCCTTCGGCCGATTTTCTATAGCTTCAACACACTTCCCTGTAGAGAGAGGATGCCATTCCAGGAGCAGTTCCTCTGAAGTCTTTTGGCAAATATTTGGGTTGTGAATTTCGCTAGTGGGGACATTTATAACCAGACAGCGAGGGAAACGACGAAATTAGCGTTGACCTGTTTCCTCCAGGACAGGTGGTGGTTTGCGCTGGTCTGTCTCCTCCGTTTTCCTCCTGTCTGTCTGGGGCTCCTCCGTCGCCTGTGATACTTAAGAAGGCAGATCTTCTGGTCATTGTCTGCCGGTAGTGTTTCTGCTGCCACTGCCGCGCGCGTGTGCTTCTCCCGTCCAGGGCCTCCCCTGGGTGGCCGGCCGTGTGCCCGGTGGCCGGGCTCACCACCCGGCAGACTTCACGGGATCAGCGGACGGGCCCCGCGTGCCGGCACCCGCTGCTCCCCAGGCGGCCGTGAGTGATGCTCAGAGGAAGCCCTCCGGGTCCGCGCTTAGTGCGGTGGCCGTTCCCGTAGGCAGGCGGCGCGGACCCGCTGTTCCTCCGAGAAGGGAAAGGCGCCCGTTTCCACGGGTGGCGATACCCGTCGGTCTTTGCAAACCTAGCACGGTGATTTACTTTGTTCCCGATGGCGCGTACGGGTCACAACGCCGTTTGTAGACAGTGGCCGCTGTGTCAAAGTCTTCAGCGTGTGCAGAAAACCGAACGGTGTGGGACGCCGACGTCCCGTCGTGGAAGCTCCTCCGAGCTGAATCTTAACGTCTGGGTCTTTCTTTGTTTTGTCGCAACAGACGATGCCGGAGGGTCTTGAAATCTTTAAAACCGCCAAAACCTGCCACTTGAAGACCAGCCTTGTGTAACCGCAGTGCCGTAACCCAAGCAACGAGGAATGTTCAGAGAACTCCGCGTGGCATCTCTCGCTCCAAAACCATCCTACACCCCGGGAGAGCCGCGCGGGCGCCTCGGAGGCCGGCTGCAAGTTCCACCGTGTGGTTCGCGCGTTCGGGAGGTAGAGCCTCACACGGGCCCCGACGGACGGCTACCTCAGGGACCGGCGTGGTGGGAGGGAGACCGGACTCCTGGCTTCTGCCCGACGGGCCCCCTTCGTCAAGGTGGTTTTTCTAGTAAAAAGGGGAGGGTGAGGACTGTCCAAGCAACAGTAGTTGCCAAAGAGGAAAAAAAAAAAAAAAACACTTAAACTTACGATTTTTACGTGGAAACGTGTTACTGTAGAAAAAAATTCAAAGTACGGTGGTTGCGTTGTTCACTAGGAAAGAACGAGCGGGTGCTTGTTTGAGGCACCGAGCCTGCTGCTGTGAGAGTGGTCGGTGTTGAAGAGGAAAGGCCAGCTGAGTGGGGTCGCTTTGGAATTCCCTAATTTTGGTGACTTCGGCTCCAAGGAGCGGCAGGGCCCAACTGGCCGCGGAGCCCCGGGGCCCCAGGGCCTTTGCACGAGCGCAGCTCGGCGCTGCACAAGTCGGCGTTGTGACGGGCGCCTGAGAAATGACCAGTGGAGTGCGAGACCAAGTTTGCAGCTTTTAGTTAGAATAGAAATCCCACGTTTTCAGAGTCTTTATTCTATGGGGGAAGGTCCAGCCTTTCTGTTCTTATCTCTTAGAAGTGTCTCCCCAGGGCCCGTTTGGGGTTTGCCTGGAATGAGGTGGGCAGACCTTGTCAGGGGCGTTGGGGTTCACGCAGGCCGGAGAGCACCACGCTGGGGGCAGGGCTCACGCCCGATGGTGGCCATGGCGGTGACCCTGGGACCCTGCTTGGTTTCCTCCCAGAGGCTGCCTATTTTGGATGTGCTGTCCTTGCCAAATTACATGATGCTCCCCATTGATGGCGCTGGCCGGCCACCCGCCCCCCGGTACAG
>NW_024412413.1:4350717-4397920 GCF_014898765.1 Herpailurus yagouaroundi | reverse complement strand
ATGTTGCGAGTGAGAGATAAGCCAGAGACCTGCTTGAGACACTTTTTTTCTCTTTTTGAAGCATGAAAAATCTTTTATGTTACTCTGGTCATAAATAAAATTTTAACCTCGACTACGTGTGCTCGGCTTTAGTTACGACAAAGCTGGGGGTAGTGGATTTAATGAGAACTTTGGCCTTGGCTTCTCAGCTGAGAAGTGACTGCTTGTGTTTAAATCTTCTAAAAAGCAGAGATTATAATTTGTTGGTTTTTAAAGACACATTTCCCAAGTGCAACCAGAGGCGAATGTCTGCGTCTGAAAGTTGGTTGGACGCGGGGCAGGCCAGAATGACCGGCGTGGAAAGGGACACGGAAGAGGAGAGGTTGGGCCAGCTGTGCGCCACGCTCCAGGCCGTGAGGCCTCATCGCCGTGACGGGCGGCCTCTGCAGTCGGGTTGGCTGTCCACTGAGCAAATTCAAACGCACGCTGGTTCCAACGTCCTTGGTCTGCTAGAGGCACCTGGAGCATGACTCGCTTGTCGGTGGCTCGCCGGCTGGCTCCCTGGGCCCGTGGTGGCACCCCAAGCACGAGTTTCCCGCCGGCCTGTGATTTTCAGGAACGGGGTAGCCGGTGCCGTGACAAACTGTGCCGTGAAGGATCACCGACGGCGTGGGTCCCGGTGAGAGAGAGAGAGCGGCCCAAAGTGCGACCGGGGTCGACTCTGAGCTCACGTGGCAACGGGGACGTCTCGGCGCGAAGCTGATGTTGTGTAAAGCGGAGGAGGTCCGCGAGGCAGAGGTGTTGCTGGTGGTTTCTTAGGAACAGGAGACAGAGTGGCCTCTGCTCTCTACACTCGATAAGAGATTGATTGGCTGGGTGAGGGCAGGAAGCAGGTCTTCTGTGACTTTGGTCTAGGTGGGCACACGGGGCACTTCGTTTACGTGAAGCAGTGGGTGTTCAAAAGTGGCCGCGTCCCTGCTTCGGGAGGCTGCTCCCTCGTTAGCACTTGGGTCCAGCCCGTCTTAAGCGGAAGACCACCAGCATCTCGGAATTCTTTCTGTAAAGTTTGAGAGCGCACACACGAGCGTGCGTGTGTGTGTGTGTGTGCACGCGCGCGTGCATGAGCACGGGAGGGGCAGGCGGAGAGAGAGAGAGTGCCTGGTGTTCAGGCTTTGCACTGACCACCAGGAGCCTGCTCGGGATATTCTATCTCGTGAACTGCAAGATCACAACCTGAGCAGACGTTGGACATTTAACCGACCGAGCCGCCCAGGCGCCGCTGGTCCTCACATGTCCACAGACCCTGTGTGGACGGGTAACTGTCAGTAGATTGCAGTGAGGGAGTTGCTCTGCTGTGTACAAAACTCTAATCCATTCTGAAAGGGAAATGAAGTATTATTGAAAATGCTGCAACTTTCCTCCCCAGAACCACGTATTTAAGCGGAGGAGTCAGTTGTTACTTAGGAAAGCCTGTGTACGATGTTTTCCCAACAGATTTATACTTAGAAAAATTCAGATTGCATTGAAGCAGACATAATTGTTTCACCTTAAAAGAATTTTTGTTTCTAAAATGATAGATCAGAGACATCTGCAGTTAGAATATTCTTTACTGAGATTTCCTGTATTGACATCAGTTCCCCTGAAATAACTTCCCATAAAACCCAGGTTCAACGTTCTATAACTAACAATATTTGAGAACCAAGAGTTTCCCTGAAAGATCACTTAAACATACTAGGCAAGACCTAAGTGAAAATAATGCAGAATCCAAAATTATTCTGACTGGCTTTCAAAATGACACAAAATTACATTTTTTTTTTTTAAATAATCCGCTCAACACTAACTCAGGAAACCTTACCCACGGGAAGGGGGCCCGAATGATGGACGCGAGCTACAGCGGCCCAGGCTGTCCCGACTGCTCCAGCAGTCTGTCATTCAAGAGCAACAACTAGGCAGCCGTGACCGTGACCCAGGTCACGGACACCCCCAGGTGTTCAGGGGGCACTCGCGGTCCTAACGCGACTCTTGGTTTCTTTTGCTGCTTTCTTGGCCTTCGGTGTCTGGATACTGAGAAAGATCCAGGGTCAGAACTCTGCTGAACATGCAGTCATCGAACTGAAATGAGAAAAGACCGCTCAAGTCACCTGTCGACTTGGGGGAGAAACGTGTTATTAAACATAGAAGGAGGCCACTAGCGAATATGGATTTGCACTTAAAAAGGAATCTCCTTATAACCACGGGTCTCCATTTACATCAGCTTTATGTTCTGTATTATCTGGTAAAAGGTCCCAGCGCGTGCCATCGCGGCGCACGGACTGCTCTGAGCTAAAGGCTACCGCGAACCAGCTGACACAGGAGCAGCTCTAAGGACCGAGCTCCATATTCACAAAGGAAACGTGCTCGATGTTAGGAGGCCCCGCTCCGCTCTCACCAGCTCTCACCGGTGGAGAAGGCGCCCGCTTCCACACGCACCACAGGACTTGCTAAGCGATCCGTGCTTACCACGGCTCCCCTCGCCTGCCCCCCAGCCCCCGCCCCTCGCGTTAGCCTGGAATGGTGTGTAAGCGCGGGGTCCAGCCGGCAGCCCTTGGGGTTACTCTTCACCAGGGCCTCTACGTGTACATGTGTGATGCACGTGTTAAGCCGTTTTCCTCCTGTTAATCTGCCTTTTGCCAGTCTGATAACAGGGCCCCAGCCAGAGAACCTAAGTGCGTAGAGGAAAAAGGTATTTTTTGTTCCCCTACGCTGGTGTGAGAATTTCCGGTGCTCCCTTGCATCTTGTAGGCACAGGAAGGGAAATTTTTATCTTCGTTTAGATGAAAACTCAGGAAGTAAAGCCTTACTGTCCCCAAACTGAATAATCTGAATTAGCTGCTCTACTCCATTAGCTCAGGTAAGTATTTTGAACAGCTGTAGGTGTGTTTGAATTCTAAGTTACTATACAACTTGGAATGTCTGGTGAATTTGTTTTGTTCCCCCTCTGGTCCTTTCTGAAAGATAAATGGGCCCTTTAGTGCTACCCACAGTGCATTTGTTTGGTCTAAAACATGCAGACATTACGGAAATATGGAACACAGTATTAACAGTTTAGCGTGTACCTTACAGCTCTGTAATTTTGTTTGCTTTTTCACTTCAAGTCCATCTTAAAAATTCTGTCTACTGTCGTAGAAAAATAAGTCATTTTAAAAAATCTTATTTGATTCAAAAAAAAAAATCACTTAAGCCTAATAGTTATCAACTGCAGAAATCAAACAGCATGTGCAGACCCCACTGGTACTTGTAATTTCACTTCGGGACACCACAGGGAGACTCCTGGGGCTGCCTTTTACCTCCGGGTAGATGCCTATCAGCGCATCGGCCTGGGAATAGAACTCCTCTTTTAGGGAAATGATTATCATCTGAAACTGCTCCTGAGTCTGCTCTTTGATGTAACTTGAGACCTGGGGGGGGAGGGGGACAAAAAGCATACATTTCACCAGCAAGGAAAGGCTTCCTTTCTAAGGGCCCCGGGAGGGTGACTGTGCCCATCTCTGCCCATTGTAGGGGACAAAGCACTTGCCTTTCTGGTAACTCAGTAAACCCAGTATAAGTGCAGAAATGGAAACCGCTCAGATTAAAAGGTGAAAAAAATTGTAAATCTTATGAAATCTGCCATCTAATCTTTAAGAATATTTTAAAGAACAAAGCTCTAACTTAAGATATCATCAAGTGAACACGCAATCAGTTTTCATAACAAGGTAAAAACGACCACTCAGACATTGAGGAAGGACCGGTCTTTAAATTTCCATCTTCCTATTTTGCTAATAACTCAGAGCCAGAAGATGGGAAAAGTGGCAATTATATATATTCAGGAACCATCCTCAAATCCAAGGAATGGGAGGGAGTAAGATAGGGGTCTTGTTGAACGAAATCTGCTGAGAACCCAGAGGGAGATGGAGAAGGACCGGGCACAGCCTCCCAGGATATTTGCCCACCCCCCGCACGTCTCTGAGGGGCTGGATGGCTCTGGGCTGCGCGTACGGGTCCCGACTGTGTGGGACTATGGCCCAGTGCTGGGCGAGGAGTCACTGGCGGAGGTGAGGGACCAGGAGGGGTTGAAACCGCTTCTGGTGAAGGGGTTGAATTCACAGGCAGAAAAGAACTCGGTTCAGCATCAGAGGCAGCGGTAGCCACTGTGGAGCGGCTGTGAGCGGCTGTGAGCGGGAGGGGGGCGGGACGCACTGTGTTTGCCGAGGTGCACGGCAGGCACCCCGGGCACCAGAGGGGGTGGCCGTCACTTGGGAGCCGCTCACACGTCCGCCCGCGCTCAGCATGGCAGCGGAGCGGTCGGCAGGGTGGATCCTGGGGGAGACTGAAAGGTGACAGGTCTTTAATACACAGGCTGGATGCCACAGAACAGTCTTAAGTAAGACCTCGTCCCTGGAGAGGCCAGTAATACAGCTCCATCTTGCTAGAAGGCACGGATACCTTAAAAGCTAATGAGAAAAGAGCCCACAAAAATAGACCCCCGCCCTCCCACCCCAACATACAGAAGATGGGCTACAAAGCGCCAAAATTCACCTCTTCGGGGGAAGAGGTCTCCTAAATGAGGCCGTTGAGTCCAATCAGCCGATGCACGCTGGCCGGCGTTCAGGAGACAAACAGATTGTCTTTTGTTCCTGTTTTCTTTCCCTTCCCCGGTTAACCTGATGCCTGGGAGGTCACAGAAGGTGGCTCTTTCCTGTCCTCTACAAAGTTCAAAGGGATCGGGGATCTGGTTTTTAAACCTCTGACTACGGAGCGGACGTGTTCAGAACGTGGGGATGAGAAACCTGGGCTGGATGAACACAGCTCGGGCAGCGCTGAGTGAGGCCACGTGGGCCCCCAGAAGGGCCTCAGCCGCAGCTCCCGAAACCCCCCCGACCCTGGCATCTCCTGGCGGGCTCCAGGGAGCCCAGCGTCAGGGACCCAGGACTCCCTCTCTCAGAGGTGGACTCCTCAGCCAAGCTCACGAGACTAAGGTATATACGCCACGATGCCAGTTTACAAAGAGCCCGGTCGTCTCTGGAAGATGAACGTGCCTGGAAGCGGAACCAGGAGTCCAATTCGCCCAACTCCAGAATGGATGGCTCTGGCAGCGGGACCGTGACGCCAGGAGTCTGCAGGCAGAACCGCCCCTCCTCTTTGGTCGCGCTTCCACGGCTGACCCCGTGCTCCCGTCAGACTCAGAGTGGGGAGCTGTGGCCTCAAGGTCCGTCTCTTTCAGGTGGCTTTACACTGACGTCTAGAACCGGGGAGAAGTCACCCGCCAGCAGTGCTGTGGATTCAGCACAGCGATCCTGACCTGACTCCCTGTTTTGATTCCCCAGCAATGGACTGAGGATCCCCTGCCCCGCGAATGAAAACTGCTCCCCCACAACATCTCCTGTTTAGATCTTTAACTTAGATTTGATTTTTAATCAGCCGTTCTCCAACCAACTGGGTGTTCCAAGGTAGGCGGCCTTCTGACCAGCACGTGATCCTTGGACCACAGGTGCTCTTTTGGAAATTAAAAGCAGGGAGACACTCACTTTGCCAATGTTCGTGTTGTCCAGGGCTGCGTCCACTTCATCTAAGACAAAGAACGGAGCGGGCCGAAAACTAGGAAGAAATTACAAGTAACAGCTTTGGTTTTTGAGAGACCTGGAGAAGATTAACAGTATTCAGACTGAACAAGATCCATCCCCTTGGATGCTTCCGCCTCAGTCACCAAGTCACCAGTGACCCCGACGGTGCCGAATCCAAGGGGCAGTGCTCAGTCGGTGTCCCGCGTGACCTTTGCGGGTGGCATTGGGGGCTGCCCCCACCTGGCGGTCTGATGTCACAGATGACCGTCTACTCCCCCACCTCCCCCACCGCTCCTTCCAGGTCTCTTCCGCCAGCTCCTCTCCGTGCGGTGCTCGAACGTTTTCACACCGCGGTGCCCTGGGGTACGGTCCATGGTCCTTCCACGCTAATTGGCTCGCACGTGGTTTCATCTCATCTCTGGGATTTAAACACCATCCGTATACCGATGGCTCCCACACCCTACCTGCCTCATGTGCCCAACAGCTTGCCCGACGGTTCCTGGCGGGTGTCTGATAAACAGCTAAAGCTCATCCCAAATCCCACTCCTCAGCTGCCCCTCCAGACCTGTTCCCTCCCACGGTCTTTTCACTCGAGCTTGTATGTGTCACCCCTGCCGCCTCCCTCTCACCCCACACCTTGTCTGCTCAGCCGACACTCACCCTGGTCCAGCCCCTCTCCCCCTTTCTCCCTGACGGCTACCACAGTTCTATCCCTGTGTCCACCACTGTTGCATACGGCCCATTCACTATGGATGCCGGCTGTCTCTGGCCTCAGGGCCTTTGCACATGCTGTTCCTCATGTCTAGAACAATCTTCCCTTAGCTACATCCACATGACTTGCTCCCTTCATTCCTTCAAACTTTGTTCAAATGTTGCCTTCTCAAATAGGCCTTCCAGGGTGACTCTAATATTGCAAATCCCTCCCTGCTACTTACTGTCTCCAATTCCCTACTTTATTTTCTTCTCTATAGCATCTGCCATCTCCTGATAGTCTCTCTGTCAGAGAGTTAGTTTACTAAAATACCTTCTCCTCTGTCTTCCCCAACAAAAATAACATATCTTTGAGGCAAAGATTTTGTTTTGTTCCCTGCCGACTCTCCGGTGCCTGCACCACCACCCGACACACAGCAGATCTCTAATCAGTATCTGTCGAATAAATGGATGGTAACAGTAATTACTAGTAAGGGACCCCTAGTAATAGTCTTATTCTGCTGCGATTTGCTCAACACAGGCTCACGTTTCGATTCCTGCTGCCTGCCTTCCCCAAAGTCTCCTGCATGAATGGTGGTATTTTCTTTTCCTTTCCTGTCCTGGCCTCCTCTTATGAACATCAGCTGATGCTAATCCTTCTGGTCGTGAAAGTAGAGAGGGAGCACCATGCACACCCGGGCCTTCATCTAATGACTGGAATGTTGAACACTAGCCGTCCTGATCTTAGCCAACATCTTCTCCATTTTCCTCACAGATTGCCACCACCATTAGTGGAGAGGAGGAGGTTAAACGTTTTTTCAGAAGAAATACTCTGTGTAACATTCTCTACCTAAACATGGCTCTCTGAATATATACTAGGAAAACAACACACGGGTTGGATGTTTTGTTCTGTTTGTTGGCAATCCTGATGTCACATCCGTCCATCCCAGGATTTCCTTTTCTTTCCTTTCTATAAACTTGGAATATTAGTAGCCTCTGGTAGCTGCAGAAATTTAGTGAAAATCTGTCAAGGACTGAATTACGTATTAGATTTTCAGTCTAACTTACTATAGGCCTAAAACAACCTGAATTGTCTGGCTGAAGAAAACAGTTTTGTAGCACGTATGCTGGAAGACACTTCACTGTGGCCTTCACCTGTGCACCGCGAACAGGAGGGCCAAAGCTGCCACACACTTTTCTCCCCCCGACAGATTGTCCATTGGCATGAACCGTTTGCCTGGAGCCACGCAGTTATAGCCGATTCCCTCTAGGTAAGGCTCTTCTGGGTTTTCTGGGCTAAGAAATGCCTGAAACACAGGTTATTTATTAGCAGTATCACAGAAGCAATTAGTAAAATTTCGACTTTGGAAACTGAGAGAGGTTGTGAAATATTCTATTGGTGAGGTTTTCCTCTGTTTTGATGGGAAAATACCAATGCCTGTAAACAATGTGTATAGCTGTTCATGCAGTCACAGGAAATAGGGTTGCGTGGGTGGTAGGAGAGGGAAAACATTCTAACACACACAAAGGAGCAGGCCTTCCCGTAGGACTGCCATTCAAACGTCAGCAGCACATGTCGCAGTCTGACAAAAACAGTCTTTGTTCAGCTCACCCGTTGGCCCGTCATCAACCATTTATTGAATAGCCGTTGCGGGCCAGGTACTGTAGATACAGGCAGGAATCCTGCCTTCAAGAAGTTAATGGGTTTATTTTAGTCTTACTTTACTGAAGATAAGTAAATTACTTTCAGCTAAAACCCTAAGTGTCTGATCCAGGATCAACTTTCAGCCATAAAAGAACACCAGCAGAAAGGTAAAAGCAGGTGTAGAAGTCCCCATGCACCCCTTGATTCCACGTTCAGTGCCACGGGGTCTGCTGTGGGTACTGACCGCGTCACGGGCAAAGGTTATAGCAAACGGACTATCGACACAGTCCTGCCTTTGGTTCCTTCCTCTCCTTTGTACTCCGCCCAACTTGTCACAGACCCCAGGTCAGCCATTCCCAAGACCCTCTACAGAACGTGACCTGTACTACAGAGACCACTGACTGTTCCATGAAACCAAATTAGCACCAGGCAACAGAACTCAGAACTGAAGAGAATCTGGAAACAAATGACTGAACCCCCTCATTTTTCGGATGAAGAAATAGAACCAGAGAGGTTCTGCCTTGTCCAGGCTGACCAGTGGGACAGTGAGTGGGATCTAGAACACAGTTACTATGGCAACCAGTCTTCTGGAATCGACTGGAAGTGGGTCACTCAGATAATGCGGTGGATATTTATTTCCCACCAGAAAAAAACGACCAGCAACACGGTTTCCAGCAGCATTTGGGGTGGAAATACCTACTTGGGCGCTGACGTTTCTGCAGAGCTTCTTGTAGATTTGATCAATGGAGACTGAGACGTGCTCAAAACACTGGCTGAAAAGGTCGTATCTCCTTTTTTTCACTTGTTCAAACTCTTGCCTACACATTCTGGCTTCCTTTCTGCTGGCCTCAAAAGCTGAGAGAGAAGCAACGTTCTTTACTTTGAAGACCACTGGGGGGAGGGCTTCTCTTATTGCAACTTTAAAGCATAGAGTATCTTAAAAACTGGATTTTGAATTTGGTTGTCTTGAGTAAAATCTACCTTTAAAATACCCCAATTGTTATTAATTCTAAGAACGTGGCTCTTAAAATTGATGGGCCCTTTTTCTAATAGGGCTAATTTTTAAATAATAGCGACAAATTCTGTGAAAGAGAATCTAAGATGGCCATCATACTGGTATAAAAAATTATGTTCTAAAATAACCAGTATACTTGTTTTTTTTTTTCCTTAAATTAAAGCAGAGCACTTTTTACAAAGGCAGCAACTAGTGACTCAGTACTAAAAGTACACATTAATATGGGATGACAGAGAAAGATCTAAGTTAAAAATAAAGAGACAGAACCCACGTCCCCCAGGAGTGCGGCCTTGCTGACAAGTGCCGCCCAGCCTCACCGTCTGTGGACTCCTGGAACTTGTCCCTGATGGTCTTCAGGTTCTCCAGGGCTCTCAGGTTTGGGGCCGCCGTCTTCAACAGGACCTCCTCCTGGGACGCCACCTGCTGCAGGAGGAGTCTGAGGCTGGCCTCCACTTCTTTATCCGTTTGTAGAGCCTATTGACAGAGAACAGCGGTGACCGCTTGCCTTTCAGATCCTAGCTGCTGAGTAATTAGGCACAGGGCCCTTCAGGACCAGGTCCCTGCCTCCCTTTCTCCGCAGCCACCCCTTCCCTCCCTTGGCGCCTCGGAGTCTGAAACACAGTTGGGCCGCGCTATCCGCAGCTCCCTTAGCCAGCTGTGCTGTGCCGTGGCTCCAGCGTTCTAGATACTGCTCTCCCGGAACATGCTTCACCTCCACACTTCCTAATGTGGGCAAAAAGCAGCAACTCATAGATCGCATTTTCTCATTCGTTAAAAAATACTGATCGTTTACTTATGGATTAGACCCTGAGGATTCAGTGATGAACACTGTTCTGTCCTTGCTCTTAAAGAGCTCACTGGGAAGTCGGACACCCAGGCTGGCATTTATAACAGTGTGGAAACCCTCTAACGGTAAGCGGAGGTGCTGCGGGGCAGGGAGAAGGCATCCAACCAGTCTGGAGGGGGAGACACTTCAGCTGAAACCACCAGGATGAAGAGACCTTAAGCGAGGAGGGAAAGGAGGAAGGGGTGTAGGCGTGACCTTCCAGGAAAGCGTTCTTGGCCTCCCAGGGTGGTTCATTAACATGAGGAATGTGACGGTTTTAAGGCATTGAGAAGAGAATTATTTGAAAAATGTTGGGTACACTGGCTAATTTAGGTAACTTCTTAAAAACAGATACTTACCTTATGCCACCTACCAAAATAAACTTCAGACGAATTAAATAGGTAATGAAAACAAAACACGAACAATATTTATAAATATTTACTCAGTAATAAGGTGGGTAAGGGTTTTCTAAATATGAAAGCACTAAACAGACTGCAGAGAAGACAAAAGCTGTTTTGTGACTGCCTAAAAATAGAACTGCGATCCAAAAGCCCAGCAAATCTCACAGCACCTGTAAGAACATGTGAAATTGAAAGGTGGACATTGCTACCTGGCATCTAGTCTCCACCCCTGTCTCACAGAGCCCATGTTTGAGCTTTCCTCCCTCACGGGTCCCCTGTAGCAGGGGGCGGGGGTCCCTGCTCCATCTGAGGCTCGCCAACCCCGTCCCCCCCCGACAGTGACTGGTCACCAGTTCTGGCCACTGTGATGCCAGCACAGCTCCTGGGGCTCTGTCAGAAGAGCCCTTCTTCACCCTTGACACACCACTACGAAGGCGGCCTGTCTCCTGCCTGAAGGTTGCGGGGCTGTGTGGCCGGAACGCTAGGACCGGCTAGTCGCTGTGCCCTCAACGGGAGACGCGGCCTCAGGAAGGAGGCAAAACGCAAACGCAGTATTGGAGCGCGGCTCACAGGGACGACAGAGCAGCAGAGCCAGAGATGCTGGATTAGAGACCCTGAAACCGGACCCCAGGTCTGTGCTCTGCAGCTGTGACGGATGGGTCTGTCCCCTACTGTGGGGGCCACACCGGGATGGTGACAGGCCGACCCAGGCTCCTGGAGTACGGTGGTCACTTGTGTCTGCTGCGGGACTTCTCAGAGACTAATGGTCACTGTAAATCTCCAAGGAGACAGCCTTTCAAAAAACTGGCTGCCCACAGAAGACTTCATTTGGGAAGCATTTCCATGATACTCACGTTCTGTGAACAGTGAGAAAGGCTGACAGAAACATTTTTAAGTTGTCTATTTATACCATTTCTTCAAACACCATTAGCAAATCTACTTTTCCCCCTGAACCTATAGTCAAAAAACTCTTCTGTATTATATGTAAATATTCACTGTCACCATGAACTAGCCCTAACGGAAATCCTCCATTTACCTTCAAATCCTCTCGTAGGGAGCTGTAGTCTACCTCAATGGCTGCTTCTTTTTCATAGATGTCACTTGTTGCCTGGGTACTTTCTGCTTCAGTTCCCAACTGAAAAACAGATGAAGCCCCTCCTTTGTTATGTGAAACGGGGAGCTCTACTCCTCCACCTGTCCCGAGCCCTTCAGTTGATCGCCACCTCACTGGGGTAAAAAGTTAAAATCCTCACGTGGCCTGCAAGGCTGTGATGACCCGGCAGCAAGACCCCCAGATGCTCCATGTGCACAGAATGATTTTGGAACTAATGATCCGACACAGTCTCTCCCACCATAGAAGAGTCTTCTAGGAGAATCCTGGAGACCTAGGGAACATACCCTGTCTCCACACCTCCAGTGGAAGGGAAATCTCAGGTTCAGCCTCAAAACAGTGATAAGACAGTTACTCCTATGACAACTGTTGAAATGATTTCTACCTGGTGTTCCTTGTTCAGCCCTCTGGAGAGAGACAATTCCTACCTAGTGCTTTTTCTATTTTAGCCTTTATAGAAGATCTTATATTGTCTCCCCATTATGTGGCCACTACCAGACATGCTTACCAAATTCCAATCAGGGAACTCACCATTCAAGTAGTGGTAAAAGTGTTCCCTAGGAGAGGAAAGCTGTTTCTGTGGCCTCTCCTTCCCAACCCTGTATCCACCTTGGGACCAGAAAGAACCAATGTGATCTTTCCTCTGGGACAGGCCATCTTCTATTGGAGGAAAATGATCGTATTCCCCAAGACTTCTCTTCCCGGGACAATATGGTTGGGACCTTTTCACTCTCCTCAACACTTTATTCTCAAGAAGCATCATGCTTTAAAAAGTGAATGCAGGGGCTCCTGGGTGGCTCAGTCAGTTGAGCATCGGACTTTTGATTTTGGCTCAGGTTATGATTCCAGGGTCGTGAGATTGAGCCTCATGTCAGGCTGCTGCTTAAGATTCTCTCTCTCGGGGCACCTGGGTGGCACAGTCGGTTAAGCGTCCGACTTCAGCCAGGTCACGATCTCACGGTCTGTGAATTCGAGCCCCGCGTCAGGCTCTGGGCTGATGGCTCGGAGCCTGGAGCCTGTTTCTGATTCTGTGTCTCCCTCTCTCTCTGCCCCTCCCCCCTTCATGCTCTGTCTCTCTCTGTCCCAAAAATAAATAAACGTTGAAAAAAAAAAAAAAGATTCTTTCTCTCTCTCTCTCTGCCCCTCTCCCCTGCTGGAGCGCTTGCTCTAAAAAATAAATTAAAAAAAAATACTATTTCTCTTTCTAGAGTATAATGACTATTGTTTTTCTGCTCCCATGTACTTCTGCTGTTAACAGACCCCCTCCCTTCTCTCTCTGCATCTACACAAGTGGACCTGTGACCCAGAACGAGCCAGAGTTCTTCCCCAGGATTTTCCCAGCAGAGAGGAGGGGAGAGTTCTCTTTCCCCTCTGGTCAGAACTAGTGGTTACAGCTGTAGCCTTGTGGGGAAGGCCCATTTGGGAGAATAAAGCCAATATATACTGAGCCAGAAAGAGTTCTTGATGGTGTTCAAATTCCTGGACTGAGTCTGGCATGAGATCGCCTCCATTCCAGTCCTGTCCCTTTACTCCCTTTAAAGCCTCTGAACTGGGTTTATGTCATTTGTGGCCTGGAAAGGGCTTTTTCCTTTCCTTACCTCCTGTCTGGAATGTGATCTCTGCTAAAATAGAGAAAAAAGACAAAGACTTGGAGTATAAGGTCGTGAGAAGTAGTCATGTTAGCAAGGACGAAGGACTTCTGGAGTGGAGGGTGGACGGAACAGAGTAGATGTCTGACTGCCGGGCAGAGCAGGGCGGGGAGGAGGTAGGTAGTGGGGAGACCCCAGGGAAGAAAGGGCTCAGAGAGGAATGACCTGAAAGGCAGGACCAGCCGTTTCTGTTGCATCCTGTGGCGAGCTAACCGGAAGACACTCTGTCTGAAGCCACAGCACAGCCTTCCTAACACCACCCCCAGAAGTCGCTAACTCCAGCGGCTCTCACTCTACTCTCGGGTATCTAATGTGTGGGAAAGAAACTGGCCCATCCCGCGGGGGCTCAAAGGACGTGGATGGGCAAGCGATGGAAGAGACGGCACAAGACGCCCAGTCCTCTGTAACGACGATCCTTTTGCCCCTTTTGCCTCCCAGGAGATGTCTCCTCCACTCCTAACGGGGCTCTGGGTGGGGCCAGGGGAACCGTCCGCAGCGCTGGGACTTGGCTAAGCAGCCACCGGGCGTTACACAAGTTCCCCACAGCTGCGTCCATTTTGAAGTCACGTGGTAGAATACCTCCACTTCAACGATGTCGTCCAGCGATCCCAACAAAAGAATTATTTCAAGGTCTTGAACTTTGCAGTCAAGCAGCATATTGTGCTTCTCTAGCCGTTTCTGTTCCAAAGAAGTCTGAATGGTGGCAACTTCTTTTTGCCATTTTCCCACTTCCCTGTAAATACACAGATATGAGAAGTGATTATATTTTACCCATTCGAGCTGTACCAGAGAAGAGAAACGAATGTGTTACAAATAAAACTGCATGGAAAAGATTTTTCCCTAGGAGTGCTGTAAGTTATCGCACTGATGCTGTTATGTAAACTTTAACGCTCTTGAGAAAGGCCATGAATGTAATTAATTTATCCAATGGAACATTTTCAAATAATAAACATAATTACTTTCATCGGACTAGTTTGGCTTTAAAATCTATATAATTTTTCAAGCTGCATTTCTCCCTCAATATAAGCTCTACACTTTAGAGCCTCAAACCAAGAGAAACAATCTTTTAACAAGAGAAATGTCTTACCAGGTAAGACATGACATACCTATGTCCTACAGCCCCTATTAATGTAATGCCTTCTGTCTTAAATGAGGGTTTGGGGGTTTTACCAAGTAAAACAACGTGGTATTTTTAAGAGGTCCCAGAAACAGGACCAAAAAATAAAATAAATGAAGAATTATGTGGTTTTCAAGAATATGATGATAAACAGAGATGTGGTTCTGTTTAAATACAACCATGAAAACAATTCAAGAGTAGATGAACTTTAACTCCACTCAGAAACCTTAGACAAAGAACTTTCTGCTCTATCTCGAAATGCTGAAGGGCTTTGAACAGTGAGGAAAACTGCGCAGTGCCAAGAGTGGAGCAAAAACAGAGCACACGTTTCGTCTGACCACTTACGGCTGAAAAGCAGAAGTCGCTGGGGTGCGACAAGCCACCTGACTCCAAGTGTCCTTGTCACCATCACCACAAACACACATGCTCATCACGTGCCAGGTTCTAAGTGTCCTATGAACAACCCCTCACTGAATCCCGACAACCGTCCGGGGAGGCAGGCACTATGAGATCCCCACGTTAGTATTTCCTTCTGAGGAAAGGCAGGCACAGCGTGTAAGCAGCAGAACCGGGGTACCAACCACACGGGCTGGCTCCAGATCCCCCCCCTGGCCCGCCGTGCGTCCTCACCCAGACGGACTGTAGGAAGACCCTGTACACCAGTGTCAGAGGGACTCAGGGTAAGGGACTCTCTGTTCAGGGCCACGTCTGCATCTGCCAAAAAGAACTATGCATTCTCAACAACTGACCGCCTCTTTTGGTTTTCCCCTAAATGAGAATGTCTGAAAGGTGTGATGTGGGACACATATTCAAATAACAAACTGCCTCTAACAGATTTTAAGTTGGTAGTAAATGTCTTTAAAACTCTGGTTATGGTCCTTTAAGCTGACAAACTTCTTCATTACCTATCAATAGCCAGAACTTTCTTCCGTTCTTCTTCAAGCTGAGCTTGGACCTTCTCCGTGTTGGCATTCTGAGTGACAAATACGTCCTTAAGTTGCTGCCGCTTCGCCATGAGTTCATCCACAATTTGCAGACAAGTTTCTTCAGCCTGAATGAAGATGATTTGCATTGTAGACTTAATTATCTTTTACGTTAACAAGGTCAACAGATCATCTCATCGTCAATAAAGCAAAGCAGTGATTCTGTGTGCTGCTTGAACTTCTATTCCCGAATGTGACCCACTCTTGTTCTACACTTCTTGGAGACTGGTAATTACTACCTGCCTTTGTCCTTCACTTTGGATTCATTCCTCAGCTTGCTACCCTCTGACTCTGTTCCATTGGACGTTGTCCAATGAAAATGTTTTTGCAAAAATGACCTCTTAATTGGCAATTAAGCAGACATCTCCCAGACTTTACCTTTTTGACAACTGTCCTCACTTCCTCCTTCCCGAGCTCCCCCCTCGCTTCACTGTTCCTCAGCATCTACTGCTCTGTCTGGGCGGTGGGGCGGGCTTGGGGGGTTGGGGGGGGTGAGGTCTCAACCATGCACATATGGCTTCAATCTACTCCCATTAACCAGCCTGGGCTTCTCCTGTTCTCCACGTGCCCTTCACCTGCTAGAGTTTGCTATCTAGATCTCACACAGGCAACTCAAGCTCTGTGGGTCCAGACTTTCCTCTCTTTAACTTGCCCCTCTATCCACGAATTGCCCAAATTAGAACTCAGGAGTCCTCAGCGGCACCTACCCCCCACACGCCTCTCCCACTTCAACACCTAATAATTTGTGAACCTGCTGATTTTACTTCCAGTATTTCTCAAACCTGCCCCCTACCCTTCCCGTCACTATGAGAACACTTCAGGAGTCCAACAGTGTTTACGCAATGAAAGAAATCATTTCAATGGCAACGCACGTCAGCCGCCTATAATTAGTTACCTTCTTTAGGTTATCGATGTCTTCTCTGCCTTTTTCGATGGTTTCTTCTAATGTACGGATCTTATTCAGCTTCTTCTTCAGCTGATTGCGACTATATTCAAGTTGAATATTAAGCCGAGTTTTCTGTTTCTCAAATTCTAATCTAGTATAACAGAGTCAAGTGTTACAAGTGGTCAAGAGCCTTTAGTTCCTTATTTTTAATTGTTATCGTGGAAAATTTTTAAAAAACTACAAAAGTAGAAGGAATACTATAGTGAATCCTGTTTCATCTAGAACTCTACTGGGCACTGCTCTCCAGCACTGGGTTATTTGAAGCACATTTCAGACATCATATCATTTCATTTGTCAACATTTTGGTACGTGTCTCTGAAAGTGAAGTGACCATTAGAACAAAACCACAAACTACTATAGATAGAGCTGATGACAATTCCTTAATATTAAATTGTGATCACTGCCAGATTTCCTGAGTCTCATTAAAAAAAACAACAACTGGTTTGTTTGAATCAGAATTCATACATTGCATATGATACATGTTTCTTCAATCTTTTATTATTATCTCCCTCCCTCCCTTCCTCTTTAAGTGACAATTTATGTGCTTATTCTTGCTTATTTAGTCAGTCTTTGCAAATGGCTAGTCGTCCACAAACTCCAAACTTGGGAACTAAAGAACATGTTCCTTCCTGAAGCACTTCCTACTTTGCCAGCTTCACAGACTCCTCGTAAAGAATTCCAAGACCAACCGTAGCTCATTCTTCCCATCCTGTCTCCCTCACATACCCTAACAGCAACATTCAATCCAGAAACCTTTTACAGCACTGTTATCAGAGATTGTGCTAGATCCTGCTGATACACAGACCACAACAAGAACAGGAATGATAAAAACCGAGTGCTATTCCATGAGAGGTTACTACATGCCAGCCGCTGTTACAAACACCTTGATGTGATTTAACTCACTTAAGTCCTATGACTCTCTGAGGTGGGTGGTAGTACTATCCCTGTTTACGATGAGGACGAGCAGACCAAGGCAGAGCCAAGTTTCCTGCCCAAGGCTACCCGGTCAGGACATGGTGGAACCAGGCGTGACACCCTCGGAGGCTCTGCTCTTAGCCGCTGACAATAGCGCCTGTGGTGGTTAAGAACAAACCCCCGAAGGACTTATTTCTGCTGCAGACTCGTATGCAGACCACATATGAGTGAGACACTTCTTCACTGGCTCTGGACACCACACTACTCCAGCTTTCCTCTCCCCTCACTGGCTGCTCCTTTAATAGTTTCTGGTGATCCCACCCAGGCACGTGGCTTTAAGTGCCATCCGCATACAGACCCAGACTTTATACCTCTCCCCGCACCTCTCCCATGAACTCCTAGCCTGGACATTCAACTGCCTACTCCACATTTTCAGTCGGATGTCAGAGGCATCCCAGGTACATAATAGATAAGCTACTGGAGGTAACGAGAGATTTTAGCAAACTTATCATATGTTACATCGATCTAAACGTCGATAGCATGTTTCTACACCAGTAGAAACCAACTAGAAATACAGCATAAAAAGAAATACTATTCATAAGAGAAAAAAAAAAACCTCTAAAATACCGAGGAAGTAAATTATGATAACACAAGATCTCAATGGAAAAGAAAACTTTAAAATTCTAATAAAGAATATAGATGATTAGAATAAATGAAGAGTCATACTATGTTCTTAGATGAGAGGACTTGATATTTTGAAGATGTTCTCCCCGAATATATAATCAGAACCAGAATCTCAATCAGAATTCCAGTTGGATTTTTATGAGAAATTCAATAAACAGTAGTAGACATAATTCTTTAGAAAGATAATCTACTGAAGTTCAAGCAGACTTCAGAAAAAAAGAATATGACAGGGATAAAGAGGGGGGCATTTTACAAGGATAAAGGGATTAATTCAGCAAAAAGACCTAATGATCCCAAATATGTATAGACCTAATCACAAGGCTTTAAAATACATAAAGTTGGGGCGCCTGGATGGCTCAGTCGGTTAAGCGTCCGACTTTGGCTCAGGTCATGATCTCGCGGTTTGTGAGTTCGAGCCCTGCATTGAGCTTTGTGTTGACAGCTCAGAGCCTGGAGCCTGCTTTGGATTCTGTGTCTCGCTCGCTCTCTGCCCCTCCCCTGCTCACGCTCTGTCTCGGTCTCAAAAATAAATAAGACATTAAAAAAATTTAAATTAAAATAAAGTAAACTCACACCACCAGAAGAAGAAATGGACAGATCCAAAAGTACACTTGGAAATTTCAACACCCCTCTCAGTGTTTGCTGAACAACCAGGCAGCGGACCAGTAAGTTACAGAGAGGATTCGAGTGACTAGATTTAACTGCCACCGAGAGAATACTCCACCCACCCCCCAGCAGGTGTCTATTAAACAACACACTTCTGAACCCCAGAAGGGTCTTTGGAAGAAATCACATGGGACGTTCGAAAATATTTTGAATGGGATGAGACTGAAAACACAACATACCAGAAGTAGTGGGATGCAGTATAAGCAATAGTTGCAAGGAAAGATACAGTTCGAAATACTTATATTAGAAAATAATGCTTATGTACCAAAATAAGTAGAAGGAAGAAAATAATAAAGGTGAGAACAGAAATCAACAACATAGACAAACCACAGAGAAAACCAACGAAGCCAAGAGCTGCTCTTAGAAAGGATCAATAAAACTAATACACCTCTAGCTAGGAATCAAGAAGAAAAGAAAGACGATAAATCACCAATATCAGAAATAAAAGAGATGATATCAGTACAGTTCCTACAGGCATTAAAAAAGATAAAAAGTGATTATTATTAATAATAATGTTATTATGTTAATATTATTTATGTTATTATGTTATGTTATTATGTTATGTTAATATTATTTATGTTATGTTATTT
This sequence comes from Herpailurus yagouaroundi, assembly GCF_014898765.1. Taxonomy (NCBI): domain Eukaryota; kingdom Metazoa; phylum Chordata; class Mammalia; order Carnivora; family Felidae; genus Herpailurus; species Herpailurus yagouaroundi. Next base: position 4,379,121 of record NW_024412413.1, on the reverse strand, counting down.
GTGTTAATAAATTTGACAACCTGGGTGAAACACATAAATTCCTTGAAAGAAATAAACTACTAGAACCCATTCAAGGAAAAAAAAATACCCTGACTAGCCCTACATCTATTAGGAAAACTGAATTTGTAACTAAAAACTTTCCCACGAAGAAAGGTAGGTGGCCTCAGTGGCTTCACTGGTAAATTTCACCAAACTTTTAGGAGAGAAGTCATCTAATTCTACAAAAACCCTTCCAGAAAAAACAAGAGGAGAGAACAATTCTTGATTCATTTTATGGGTTTGGCATTAGGCATTACCCTGATACAAAAACATGACAAAGATATTCCAAGAAAAAAAAAATATGTATACCAATACACTCATGAATGTAGATGCAAAAATCCTTAACAAAATTTTAGCAAATCAGATCCAAAAATATTTGAAAAGGATACAGTAGAGTACAACTGAGTCGGGTTTATCCTAGGTATATCAAGTTGGTTTAACATTCTAAAATCAATCAGTATAATTTACTACATTAATAAACAACAAAAAACCCCAACCATGTAATCATCTCAAAAGACGACAGAAAAAGTATCTATTCATGATGAAACATTTAAGCAAACTACAAATAGAAAGGAACTATCTCAATCTGCTAAAGGGCACCTTAAAATTAAAACCATATCTAACTGTGAAAGACTGAATGCTCTGCCCCTAAGACTGGGACTAAGGCAGGATGTCTGCTCTCAACACTTTTACTTACTCGACATCGTACTGGACGTTCTAGCTAGTGCAGTAAGACAAGAGAAAGGAATATAAGGCACACTCATTGGAAAAGAAGAAATAAAATTATTTTTACTGAAATATGATCATTTATATAAATAATCCCAAGGAATCTATAAAAAGAGCTCCTAGAACTAATAAGTTTAGCAAAGTTGTAGTATACAAGGTCAATTTATAAAAACCAATCTTATTTCAATATACTACCAACAATCTATTTGAAATTGATAATTAAAAACAGTTCTATTTATAATAGCATAAAAATATAAGGTACTTAAAATTGAACAAAATATGAATAAAATTTGTACACTGAACACTAAAGAACATTAATGAGAGAAGTTAAGGAAAATCTACATAAGTGAAGACGGTGACTATTCATGCATTAGCATTAAAACATGTCAATTCTTCCCAAATTGATTTATAGATTTATAAAGTCCCAATCAAAATCCCAGCAGACTTTTACGAGCAACTGAAAAGCTGATCCTAAAATGTACATGGAAATGCAAAGGACACAGAATAGGCAGGGGCTTGACCTGCTTTGTCCACTGTTGTAGTGTCAGTGCCTAGAAGAGTGCCTAACTCATGGGAGGCTTACATTAAATAGGTGTTGAATAAATGAATGGACTATGAATTATAGAGAATAAAATTAAAGGAATGGGCCAAAATATTGATAGTTTTTTATTTCTAGACAATGGGATGATGACTGATATTTTTTAAAAGTCTTTTCTATGTTCTCTAGGAGGTACATATTACTTTTGTATTTAAAAATTATATTTGATTATATGAAAAACCCACAACTAACATTATACTCAATGGGAATAAACTGAGAGCTTTTCCCCTAAGGTCAGGAACAAGACAAGATGTCCATTCTCACCACTTTTATTCAACATAATATTGGAAGTCCTAGCTATAGCAACCAGACAAGAAAAAGGCATAAAAGACATCCAGGCACCTGGTTAAGTGTCCAACTCTTGATATTGGTTCAAGTCATGATCAGCTCATGGTTCGTGGGATCAAGCCCTGCATCAGGCTCTGTGCTGACAGCACAGGGCCTGCCTGGGATTCTCTCTCTCCCTCCCTCTCTGTGCCCCTCCCCCACTTCTCACATGCGTGTGCATGCTCTCTATCAAAATAAATAAACATTTAAAAAATTAAAAAAAAAAAAAAGTGGGGGACCTGGGTGGATCAATCAGTTGAGCATCTGACTTGGGCTCAGGTCATGATCTTACAGTTCGTGGGTTGGAGTCCCTCATCAGGCTCCATTGCTGACAGCTCAGAGCCTGGAGCCTGCTTTGGATTCTGTGTCTCCCTCTCTGTCCCTCCCCTGCTTGTGCACTCTTTCTCTCTCAAAAATAAATAAACATTTAAAAACATTTTTAAAGAAATAAAACGCACCCAAATTGGTACTGAAGAAATAATACTTTCATTATTTACAGATGACATGCTAGCATATATAGAAAACCCTGAAGACTCCACCAAACAACTACTAGAACTGATAAATAAATTCAGTAAGGCTGCAGGACACAAAACCAATATACAGAAATCCATTGCATTTCTATACACTAATAATGAAGCATCAGAAAGAGAAATTATGAAAACAATCCCATTTACAATTGCATCAAAAATAACAAAATGCCTAGGAATAAACTAGGAATTAACCAAAGGGGTGAAAGACCTATACTCTGAAAACTATAAAACACTGAAGACAATACAAAGAAATGGAAAGACATCCCATGTTCATGGACTGGAAGAACAAATATTGTTAAAATGTCTGTACTACCCTAAGCAATCTACATATTTAATGCAATTGCTACCAAAATACCAATAACACTTTTCACAGAACTAGAACAAACAATCCTACAATTTGTCTGGAACCACAAAAGACCCTGAAGAGCCAAAGCAATCTTAAAAACATAAAACTGCAGATATCACAACTCCATATTTCAAATTATACTATAAAGCAGTAATCGAAACAGTATGGTACAAGCACAGAAACAGACACACAGATCAAAGGAATGGAATAGAAAACCCAGAAAAAACCCACGATATGGTCAATTAATCTTTGACAAAGGAGGCAAGGCTATACAAGGGGAAAAGGACAGTCCCTTCAACAAATGGCGCTGGGAGAACGGGACGGCTCCATGCAAAAGAATGAAACTGGGCCACTTTCTTTCACCATACACAAAAATAACCTCAAAATGGATTAAAGACCTAGATATGAGACCAGAAACCATAAAAATCCTAGAATAGAGGACAGGCAGTAATGTCTCTGACATTGGCCAGAACAACTTTTTTCTACATATGTCTCCTGAGGCAAGAAAAATAAAAGCAAAAATAAACTATTGGGACTACATCAAAATAAAAAGCTTCTGCACAGCAAAGGAAACAACCAACATAACTAAAAGGCAACCTACAGAATAAGATACTTGCAAATGACATATTTGACAAAGGGTAGTATCTAAAATATATAAAGAACTTATACCACTCACCCAAGAAACAAAACACCCAAAAAACAAATAATCCATTTAAAAATGAACAGAAGACATGAACAGACATTTCCCCAAAGGAGACATATAGATGGCCAACAGACACTTGAAAAGATGCTCCACATCACTCGTCATCAGGGAAATACAAATCACAGCGAGTTATCACCTCACACCTATCACAATGGCTAAAATAAAAAAAAAAAAAAAATGCAAGAAAAAACAGGTGCGGGTGAGGGTGTGTAGAAAAAGGAACCTTCATGCACTGTTAGTGGGAATGCAAACTGGTGCAGCCACTGTGGAAAACACAATAGAGGTTCATTTTTAAAAATTTAAAAATAGAACTACCCTACAGTCCAGTAATCACACTACTGGGTATTTACCCTAAGAATATGAAAACACTAATTCAAAAGAATATATGCATCCCTATGTTTACAGCAGACTTACAATAGCTAAACTTTGGAAGCAGCCCAAGTGTCCATCAACAGAGGAATGGATAGAGAAGATGCAGTATGTATATACAATGGAATATTAGTCATAAAAAAGAATGAAATCTTGCCATTTGCAATGACCTGAATGGAGCTACTTACAGAGTATTATGCTAAGCAAAATAAGTCAGTCAGAGAAAGACAAATACAAAACAAATGAACAAAGGAAAAGAAAAGAGGCAAAGCAAAAAACAGACTCTTAACTAGAGAACAAGTACATGGTTACCATAGGGGAGGTGGGTGGGAGATATGTGGAATAGGTAAAGAGGATTAAGGGTAAGTACCCTTATCTTGATGAGCATATGGTGTAACACATAGAGCTGCTGAATCACTATATTGTATACCTGGAACTACTATAACACTGCATGTTAACTACACAGGAAATAAAAAACTTTTACAAATAAGTAAAAATAAAAATTATATTTGGTTTTTGGTCTATGTGAGATGATGGATGTTACCTAAACTTATTGCGGTAACAATTTTACAATGCATGTAACTCCGACCATTATGCTATACACCTTAAACTTAACACAGTGATGCGTGTCAATTTTATCTCAATAAAACTGAAAAAAAGAGAAGTACCTAATACAAAATAAACCAATCATCTAGATGAGTGTAAGTCTAGACCTTAAATAATCTGCAATCATAAATGCTTTTGCGTTTCCTGTTTCTGCATGACTTTGACTACTTTTAAACATAAAATGATTACACCCCTTGGGCAAAGGGACTGTCCTCTGACTTACGGTACAACCTTGTCATTGTCACTATTGTATCCTTAAATTCAGAATTTATAGTCCTATTGCCAAAACAATCACATTTGAATAGATAATACATGGATGTGGTACAAAATTAAAAAGGTGCAAGAATACACAAAAAGTAAAATATCTCTCTCCCACCTTGTCAGTCTTCTCAGAGGCAACCACTCTTTACGATTTCTAAACATATATGTGTACATATGTTCTCCCCCAGATTGTCATTTGTCTTGATTTTCTTCATGGTACTGTTGCCATGCAAAACATCTTTATTTCTATACCTTTGCATTTTATCCTTTCCTTTATGGTTCCCGGTGTTTAAATCATACTGAAAGACCTTCTCTAATCTGAGATTATTTTTGAAAATTCTCTTATGGCTTATCCTAGTATTTTTAGGCCTTCATTTTATTTACTAGAATGTTTGGCATTGATCTGGGTCTGAAGAATGAGACAGGGACCCAAGTATGTTTTTCCAGGTTGGAAACACATGTATCCCAACATGATTTACTGGAAAAGTATATTTTTTCTCTACTTATATGAAATGCCAGCTTTATATTAACTTGAGTTTCCCTTATACATCTGGACTCTATTTGTGAGCAAGTACCTCAAGATTTTAATTAATCCAACTTTATACATGTTTTCAAATCTGGGAGTCCTAGTCCTTTCTCATTACCCTTTTCAGATTTTTTCTTAGCTAGTTCTGAATGTGAACTCTAGAATCAGCTTACCCAGTTTTTGTTTTTTTTTTTTTTAAAACCTTGTCCATACATGTGTTGAGATGAAATTATGGCTTAAATTAGGGAGAACCAACTTCTTTATAATACTGAGTCTTCCTATGAAAGAACTAGTATGCCTTTCCTTTCTTTTTTTTCTTTCTTTCCTTTGTTTCCATTTATTTATTTTTGAGAGACAGAGACAGAGCACAAGTGGGGGAGGGGCAGAGATAGAAGGAGACAGAATCCGAAGCAGGTTCCAGGCTCCTAGCTGTCAGCACAGAGCCCAATGCGGGGCTCGAACTCACGAACTGTGATATCATGACCTGAGCCGAAGTCGGACGCTTAACTGACTGAGCCACCCAGGTGCCCCTGCCTTTTCTTTTTATTCAACTTTATTATTTCTCTGTCTTGTTTAAATTTCTTTTTTTAAAAAAGCTTATTTAGTTTTCAGAGGGGTGAGGGGCAGGGAGAGAGAGAGTGGAGAGAGAGAGGGAGAGGGGGAGAGAAAATCCTAAGCAGGCTTCCACACTGCCAGCACAGAGCCCAATGCGGGGCTCAAACCCACGAATTGGGAGATCGTGACCTGAGCCGAAATCAAGATTCGGACACTGACTGAGCCACCCAGGTGCCCCTAAAAGTTTCCTTATATACTTTCACATTTAGTAGCTTTATTCCCAAGTACCAAGTATTTTACACCTTTTTCCTAACATAATTGAGATATTTTCTCCCTACACATTGTCTCCCTGGTAGTTTCTATCTAGAAAGGCTACTAATTTTAAAATTAATTTTTAATCTAAAATTTTCAGATTAATATTTGTATTCAGGCACATTACTGAATGCTTTTTTGTTTCTAACAGTTTTCTAGGAATTTCAATTTCTAATTTGTTTTCTAGGAATTTCTAGATATATATCATATAACCTGCCAACAGTGGAAGTTTTGTTTCCTCCTTTGCAAATGTTTATGCCTTATTTATATATCTTGTCTAACTCTACTGACTATTATTTCTAGGAGCACATTAGGTAACGGTGATACTGAATATTCTTCTCATTTCTAATTTTACTAGGAATACTTCTAGTGTTTTCCAACGTTACTCATGAAAACATAATGCTGATTTAGGATGAGGTATATTTTCTCATATTACAGATACCTACTCACATTGTAAGAATTTCAAATCAAGAATGGATGCTGAATTCTGTCTAGTTCTCTTAGTCATTTCTAGAGTTGGTTGATTTTTTTCCCCTTTGATCATTAATATGGCAAATTATAGCAATAATCCCTGATACGGAACCATCCTTTTATTTCCAGAATGAAATCTACACTGATAATGGTGGAATATTTTGCTGTTGTTGTTGCACTGCTTGTTTCCTTTTAAAACTTATTTGGTTATTTACAGGTAGGAATGATTGAGATGTGTATGTACATACCTTTTTTGGATTTTTTGCATCAACATTACTCAATATTATATTATGTTCATTTAATAAAAAGATGTTCATTTAATAAAACTTCCTCTTCTATACCATGAAGAAGTTTAAATATTGAACATTCGTTTAAATGTTAAATGTTGAAGTTCCTTATGCCTTTAAAGTTTGCTGGGATGATTCATTTGTGAAACCATACATGCCTGGTGAATTTGGGGAAGGGTGTGGTGGGCAGAAAGCTTTTTTACTTTCCTTTCTTATGGTAACTGACTTCCTCAGATTTTTCTATCCTGGTAATATGTTATTTCTTGAAAATTACAAATTTTATCCATATACACGGATATTTATAGAGAAATAAGTAAATTACTGCCTTATTATTCTTTTAATAACTACTATGTTTGTGTAAGTATATCCTCATTCTCTTATTTCTTATATTTATGCTTTCTCTCTTTAAAACGTTACTGAATAGGGGCGCCTGGGTGGCTCGGTCAGCTGAGCTACCGACTTAGGCTCAGGTCCTGATCTCGCGGTTCGTGGGTTCGAGCCCCGCGTCGGGCTCTGTGCTGACAGCTCGGAGCCTGGAGCCTGGAGCCTGCATCGGATTCTGTGTCTCCCTCTCTCTCTGCCCCTCCCCCACTCATGCTCTGTCTCTCTCTGTCAGAAATAAACATTAAAAAAAAAGTTACTGAATAAAAGAATTCTATCTCTATAAGAATATGAATGTTTACTAGATATTTCTTGATGAACTGAAATAAAGATTCGTTCAGCCACAATTCCCTTAAATTAAGAAATAATAGTTACGTTTATATATGTGTAAGTTGCTTACTAACATCTTCTGATAAAAATACCTTTTTTGATCAATTTCTTGTTGCTGTTTAACATGTTTCTTCTCAAATTCACGAATATTTTCCACACCAATTTCTTCACAGAAGTGTTGGAAAATATCATCTTCAACCTTTTAAATTATTTCAAAACAACTGGTTTACTAATTAATTTTTAGAAAGTATATAGACAATGCTTAAATCTAAATTCTTCCCACCAAGAACTTCCTGGATTAGGCTAAATACTAATCTGAAAAGCATTATTGTACTCTGAGGAGCCAGTGATTTCTTTCTCTTTAACTCCACAAACGACACCCATCTATTTTCAAATTTCTTACTCTAAAAACTAAATAAGAAAGCTCATAATTGGCCTTATTAACGGTTTTGGCTTTATGAAGTGTTTAACAAAATCAGAAATATTTCCTTTACGTTAGCTACACCATAATATAACATTCTACATAAATAAATAAAATATTCTTTCTATGTAAGTAATGCTATAGAGTCTTGGGCAATAGAAGCCATGAAGACTGGAACATTGAATTAAGACTCAGAAAGATCTGGAAATCCCAACAAAATAACATTTAACCTCAATATCTTTAAAGCCCTGCATTTATTTATGTACAATTACAGGATAAGAGAAACTTGTTGTTTTAAACAGCAGGACATGTTAAAAACTTTCAGGTTTTAGTTGAATATAAATTAAGCATGAATGTGATATCATTCATGCAGTGGTAAGTCATAATTTACATAACTAGATAATCAAAACTATGGAGAGTTATAGTTCTATGTGTTGAGTCCCATGGTACTCTGTAGAGGTCAGACGATATTTTGGCCTTAAACTTTGTTCTGGGCGTTGATAAACAACAGAGAGCCCAGGGGATGGCTGCCAGAGCTGGTCTGAAATCCACGGTCAACATACATGATTAAAGCATTAGGGGTACTTAACCTGGAAAAAAGCTAATTAAAGTAACATAAGTGTGGTTTCAAAACCTGTGACACGAGGCAGAACCAAAGCAATGAGTGGAAGTTACTCAGCGATGGTGTGACAGACAACTTCCTCAGGATTAGACAGGATCAACAGCGGCATGAACTGAGCCACAAAGTTCCTGTCATGTTACCAGCAGAGGCTAGATGACCAGATCTTTGTTGCCCCAGAGGCAAGCACTGTGCCTGGGATATACAACAAACGTTCAAGAAATAATTACTGAGGGAAGAAGCAACTTTAAAAACGAATCTGAATGAAAAGTTTTCTTTCTTTCTTGCCGTTAAGGGCAGTGGGGGAAGAAAAAGGCCCTCATTTTTACAATGGGCAAGGAGAAGAGAGCACTGGTCATGACCTCTCGAGAGGTGCTGCAGCGGTTCTCCAAAGCCGCAAACTCATTTGGCAGACCAATAAAACCAGGCACTTGTCGAACCGCTTTAGTGTATGTGCAAGAAGCCCTAAATCCGCTATCTGGTTGAGAACTCTACTTGATATGCCAATCGGTCATAAATACACGATGCGTGACCTTGTCTATCTCCTCTTGAAATTCTTCGATTCGTTGTTGCCGTTCTTTCACACCTTCACTCAACATAGTACATTGAGACTCAATGTTCAGCAGCTCACTCTGTAGCTGAGATTGCTCCTAATTACGAAAGAGAAAATTTTCTTTTTAAAATAGCGGTTTTAGCTTTAGATGGTGAAGCAAAAAAAGGTGACAGGAATCTTTTGGAATAAAAAGGGAATCCATGAGATAAGGTAACTGCAGGCACACCTGTATATCCAGATTAACAACCATACAAATATAATCTCAATCATGGGATAAAGTGTAGAAATTACATGGTGTTATAGATATAGAATTCCTGAAATTCTCTGTCCTGGTTCTAATCTCCACCAAGTTTTATGTAAGCCCATATTACCCGGTAAAAAGCAGCAAGTTGCTTCTTTTTAATCATCTCTAGTTCACTCTGGGAATATTTGAGTCGTGTATGAGTTCCTTGTACTAGAGTCTGTATTTGTTTCAAGTCAGCTTCCTTGCGAAGTATCTTCATGAGATCCTAACAAGGGAGAGAAACATGAGAACATTTTATAAGAGAACAGCACTTTCATTTACCAGTGATCTCACTGGAATAATTCACTGATTTTTATATATAACCACACCCACACCCCACCTTCCCTTCTTCCCTCTTTAAAATTTATTTATTTGAGAGAGAGGGAGAAAGAGAGAGAGAGAGAGCCAGCAGAGGGGAGCAGAGAGACAGAGAGGGAGAGAGAGAGAATCCCAAGCAGGCTCCACACCAGCAGGGCTGAGCCCGATGCTGGGCTCAAACTCACCAACAGTGAGACTGTGACCTGAGCCAAAATCAAGAGTCAGACGCTTAACCGATGGAGCCCCCCAGGCACTCCCCATCTTCCCTCCTTCTGATAAGAGACTGGCAACTAAGTACACAAGCCATTCGGAGTGCCCACGATGCCCTACGACAAGCACCCTCAAAAACTAACGCACTTCCGAACAGGAAACAGAAATGAAAAACGAGGAATGGGAAGCGTGTGTTCCATACAAGGCACGTAAGCGGCTGAAATGGAATCAGCCTTGCTTTTAGCGCATCCCCTTCCTCCTTCGCCCACCCTATTACGCAACCAGATTAACTTCCTAGTGTATGTCCTTCTGTATTTTCCTCCTAGTCTTTACATGAATACATGCGTACACGGAGTCACTTGTTTTACAAGTTTAGAATCACGTTGCATATGTGTTTCTGCCTCCTGTTTTTCTCGGTTACTCACAAAAGGCAATTGATAAAGCTCTGGATCAATCCTTTCAATGGCTGTGTATTATTCCAGAGCGTACCTGTACCAAAATTGTCCAACTGTTCTCTTAATGATGGGCTGGGTTTCTGCCACTGCCAGCAGCTGCAACAACATACCATTAAGTGTTCACGTTTTCATTTCCATGCAATAGATCCTCAGGGTGCGACCAAGGGGTCAAATGTATTCACGTGTTTAACAGCAGCTACCGCTGCTTTGCCAAAGGCTAGGACTCTCCTTTCCATAAATAACGGAGGAGTACATGTCTCTTTACTTCTCCTCCAGCATTTATATATATTTCCAAGCCTTACGGATAGGTATGAAGTAATCTGAACTTGCTTTGTATTCCCTTGAGTGCTATATTCCATACTGAGCATTTTTCATGTTTATTGGCCAATGGACAACTTCTTTCCACAAACTGTCTAATCTTATCCTTTCCCCAGATGTTCTATCATGTCTTTTTCATGTCAACTTGGAAAGAACTCTTTGATAAGCAGAGAACCTAGTCTTCATTTTAAACTTAAAAAACTGTATACGACGGGTTTTATCCTCATTTAACTTTTTTACATTCAGGCTTTTCATCTGGAATTTATTTTTGTGTTATAACACGGGGCATAGCATTACTTTCTCTAGATATGCCAATACCATTTACTAAATCATCTATCCTTTTCCCACCAAACTGAAACATCATCTTTGTTGTACACTAAGTCGTCAGTATACTGGGAGTATTTCTGGAATTCCTCTTCTGTTTCATTAATCTGTCCATCCCTATGTCAATAATGCATCAGCTTGACTGCAATGGCTTCTCATGGTATTCTGTACACCAGCAAGAGAAGTTCTACCTTCCCCACTTTTGTCACATATTTTCTTTTACTAATCTTAGGGAATTCTTCATTTGTAAAAATTAGAACGTCATTTTATCAAGTTAAAAAGTCCTCAATAAGGGGCACCTGGGTGGTTCAGATAGTTAAGCGTCTGACTTCAGCTCACGTCATGATCTTGTGGTTTGTGGATTTGAGCCCCGCATTGGGCTCTGGGCTGACAGCTCAGAGCCTGGAGCCTGCTTCGAATTGTGTGTGTGTCTCTCTCTCTGCCCCTCTCCTGCTCACCTCTGCCCCCCTCTCTCTAAGATAAGTAACATTTCAAAAAGTTTAAAAAGAGATTCTATGTTTATTTTTTTTTTTTTTTAAATTTTTTTTTCAACGTTTATTTATTTTTGGGACAGAGAGAGACAGAGCATGAACGGGGGAGGGGCAGAGAGAGAGGGACACAGAATCGGAAACAGGCTCCAGGCTCTGAGCCATCAGCCCAGCGCCTGACGCGGGGCTCGAACTCCCGGACCGCGAGATCGTGACCTGGCTGAAGTCGGACACTCAACCGACTGCGCCACCCAGGCGCCCCTAAAAAGAGATTCTATGTTTAAAAAAATCCTCAATAACATTAAAATTTCTGTTTCAATTTTTGAGAGCGAGCAAGCAAGCATGAATGGGGGAGGGGCAGAGAGAAAGGGAGACACAGAATCTGAAGCAGGCTCCAGGCTCCTAGCTCTCAGCACAGAGCCCGATGCGGGGCTCGAACTCACAAACCTGTGAGATCGTGACCTGAGCTGAAGTCGGATGCTTAACCAACTGAGCCACCCAGGCACCCCTCCTCAATATTTTAATTAAAATTGTATTTAGTTTTATATTAATTAGAAGATTTCTAACCCAAGAATATAGTACGCCTTTCCTCTTTGTGTTTTTCATTAAGATTTATTTTCTAGAAAAATTTTTTAATCTTTATTTATTTGAGAGAGAGAGAGAGAGAGAGAGAGAGAGCGAGAGCGAGCACAAGTTGGGAAGGGGCAGAGACAGAGAGGGAGAGAGAACTCCAAGCAGGCTCTGTGCTGTTCACGCAGAGACCAACATGGAACTTGAACCCATGAACCCTGAGATCATAGCCTGAGCTAAGATGGAGAGTAGGACGCTTAACCGACTGAGCCACCCAGGTGCCACCCAGGTGCCCCAGTTACTGTGTCTTTAGGTTTACAGTTATTCCTATTGTGAGAATCTTTTCCCACTTTTAGATGTTTTTTGATAATCCAGAGAAAAACTAGAGTTTTGTTTATCTACATAGCCCTCCCATTAGCTTATTAAATCTAGTAGTTTCAAAACTATAATCCTATTATCAGCAAAAAGTTAGTTTTTTTCTTTTCAAAGACTTATACAAATTTCATTTGTGCCTAACTATATTTACCATAATTTCCAAGACCACATTATATAATAATGTTGATACTAGATATCTCAGTCTACTTCCTAATTTTAACACGGCTTTAATGTTTCACCATTTAAGCAATTACACCTGTTAGGTTTGGGTAAAAGCTATTTATTTAAATCATTTCCACCATTTACTCTTTTAGTTAGCACTTTAATTAGAGCTACCTGCTGAACTTTACCAAATACATTTTTACATATAATGATATGATTTTTCTCCTGCCTTCGATTTGTTATTATAATGGATTATGTTGATTGATCACTTAATATTGAATTGCCCATGTTTTCCTGGAACAAATGCTATTCAGGCAGATGTATTTTTCTGTTACTACATTACTGAATTCTCTATATTGATATTTAATTTGAGAATTATGCATTTATATTCATAGCAGAAGTCATTTCCCAGTTTTATTTTTTTGTATTATCTTCATAATATTTGAAGTTTAAGTTATGCTAACTTTATAAAATAAGCTGGCAAGTTTCCGTCCTTTTCTATAATCTAGAATGCCTTAGTGAAGATTAGAATTATATTAGAAGTCACCTGGAAACCCACGAGGCCCAGAATCCTTGTTTCAATTGTGGTGAAACACATAGAACATTCACCATGTTTCCCATTTTCAAGTGTGCAGTTCAGTGGTGTCTAAGTTGCATGTCTGTTGTTGTGTGGCCCTTCTCCAGAAGTCTTTTCATCTTGTAAAACTAAGACTTTTGCCCACTGAAGAACTTTATGCTCAGTGAACAACAGTCCGTTCTCCGCACTCCCGAGCCCCGGCACCTGGCAGTCTACTTTCCGTCTCTATGAATCTGACTACTCTAGGGGCCTCATGTACGTGGAATCCTACAGTATTTGTCTTTTTGTGACTGGCTTATCTCATGTAGCATCACGTCCTCAGGTTTCCACTGTGTAGCAGGTGTTGGAATTTCCTCCCTTTTTAAGGATGAGTATTTCACTGAATGTACAGAACACATTTGTTTGTCCATTCATCCAGCGATGAACACTTGGGTTGCTTCTACTTTTTGTCTGTTGTGAATAATACCGTTAGGAACATGGGTGTACAACTATCTCTTCTAGACCCTGCTTTCAATTCCTTGGAGTATATACCCAGAAGCAGAATTACTGGATCATACAATGATTCTAGTTTGAATGTTTACAGGAGCCACCATACTGTCTTCCGCAGCTGCTGTCTATTTTACATTCTGGGCGTGTTTATTCAATGGTGGGTCACCCAGCTAGCAGTGGCTTAAAAAAAATGTGGGTTTATTTTTCTCACACAAAAGCAGTGTGATGCAGGCTGATGCAGTTCCTCAACAACGGCATCTAACTTTTAGTTTCCTAGTACAGTGGCTTTATCCTCATGCTTGCTGCCTCTTGGTGCAAGATGGCTGCTGCCTCCCCAGGCCTCTTGACTGAATTCCGGTAAGGAAGAAGAAAATGCAAGTGACTACCAATAATTCCATCTGTATCTCTAAAACGGTCACGTGGCCACTGGTAGCTACAATGAAACTTAGGAAATCAAGTTGTCTTAGTTTTTTTATGATTCTGTAATAGAGCCAAGCAAGAAAGGAAGATGTTATGGATGGGGCCTGGACAGCAGACTGCACCACTGCCTAACTTTTCAAATGTCCCACTTCTTTTCTAGTTGGTCGGTCTCTCTGTCTGTCTATCTATCTATCTATCTATCTATCTATCTATGTGTGTGTGTGTGTATGTATGTATGTATGTATGTATGTATGTATGTATGTATCTACCTATCTTCTTTTAAGTAGGCTTCATACCCAGAACAGAGCTCAGTGTGGAGTTTGAACTCATGACCGTGAGATCAAGAGTTGGACACTTAACTGAGCCACCCAGGCGTCCCTATATTTATCTTTATATTTTTAATTATATTTTTCTGAAAATATCCCATTTCTTTCAGATTTTTTATTTTGTTATTACATAGTTATTTGCTTTTAAGATTCTCTTTAAGTGATTTTAATTTTCTCATTTGCAGGATGTATATTTTTGCTTCTAATTTTTCCTCCCTTTATTAAAATTGCAATTTCTTAGCCTTTCAAAAGAACAGCTTTTAGATTCACTAGTCTTTTTTCTATTTTGACTTGTTCTCTAATTAATTTTAGCTTAAAAAATTGCATTATAAGTTTTTTCTGTTTATTTTGTGGCTGTTGTTCTAATTTCTTAAAGTAATAAATGCCCTTCTATTGAATCTTTCTTCTGAAGGTATTTCCTCTTGATGTAGCATTTATGTCTCACAGACTTCCCATTTACCACTTTAGAGACATGTTGTGATTTGCCTTTTCATTACTTCTTTGATCCCAAAACTACCTATAAGTACATTTCTTAATTTCTATGCAAACGAAAATTGTTTTAGTTGTTACTTCTAACTTAATTTAATTATAATCAAGGTGACCTTTTAAAAACCTATTGAGATTTCTATTATGGACAAGCATATGATCAGTTTTTATAATTATTTCATGGATATTTTAAATAATATCTCACATTTATTGAGTACTTTGATCAGTGTTCTATAAAGTTTACATTTATTCACCCACTTAATCCTCTTAACAGTGCTATGAAGGTGCTTTGTTACCCCCAGTCTCAGTTCAGGGTCCAGGGGAGGGGGCCAACCATAAAGAAATTTGGAAGGCGATAGAAATGTTCTAAATACGATTGTGGGGGCAATTACATGACTACATACAACTGTCAAAACATACTGAATCACACACTTAAAATTGGTGCCTATTACTGTATATAAATTACACCTCATTAAAGCCAACAAAAAGTCACACAATATATTTACAACATATATGACTAAGAATTAATTTACTTATACAAATCATTCTTTTTTTTTTTTTAATGTTTTCTATTATTTATTTTTGAGAGTGAGCGAGCGAGCGAGCCAGGGCACACACAGGTGGGGGAAGGGCAGAGAGCAAGAGAGACACACACACAGAATCCGAGGCAGGCTCCGGGCTCCGAGCTGTCAGACACAGAGCCCTACACGGGGCTCGAACCCACGAACCATGAGATCATGACCTAAGCTGAAGCCGGATGCTTAACCGACTGAGCCACCCAGGTGCCCTGAAAATAATTCTTAAAGTAGGTAATAAAATAACAAGCAGCCTAATAGAAAAATGTGCACAAGAAATAAGTGCTTTATAGCAAAAATTACAAAGAACCAATGAATATATGAGGAAATGCCCAACCCCAGTTATAATTTAAGAAATGCATACTCAAACAATCAGATATTTTTTTTAACCAATCAGATTGGCAAAGATTAAAAATCTGTTAATATCCAATGTAGCCCTCTAGGGATATACACATTCTACTATAGGTTTTCTTTTGATGGGAATTTAGTAACATACATACCCTTAGACCTGGAAATCCCACTTATAGGAATTCATCTTAGAGATGTATTTATACAAAGATATTTTATTTATTTATCTACTGTTTGTTTTTGAGAGAGACAGAGCGTGAGCGGGGGAGGGGCAGAGAGCGAGGGAGACACAGAAGGCAAAGCAGGCTCCAGGCTCTGAGCCGTCAGCACAGAGCCCAACGCGGGGCTCGAACTCACAGACCATGAGATCATGCCCTGAGCTGAAGTCAGACGCTTAACTGTATGAGCCATCCAGGCACCCCCAAATAAAGGTATTTTAAAGAATAACAACAAACATGTATACAGTACTCACACATGCCAGATACCATTTTAAGTATTTTAACTGGATTATCTGATTTAATCCTTAAAATAACCCTAAAAGGAAGGTACTTTTATTCTCCCCATTTTACAGGCAGGAAAACTAAGATACAATGGGGTTAGGTATCTTGCCCAAGGTCATACTGCCAGCAAGTGGCAGAGCCAGGATTCAAACTCAGGCAGTGTGGCTACAGAATTTATCCTCCTAGGTACTTTGTTTTTCATCCTCTAAAGAACATGTAATGAGGGGCACCTGGGTAGCTCAGTTGGTTAAGCGTCCAACTCTTGACTTTGTCTCAGGTCACGATTTCCCAGTTCGTGAGCTCGAACCTTGCATCAGGCTCTGTGCTGACAGTGTGGAACCTGGTTGGGATTCTGTCTCCCTCCCTCTCAGCCCCTCCTCCACTTGCTCTCTCTCTCTCAAAGTAAATAAAAATAAACTTAAAAAAAATTTTTTTAAATATATAATGATGCATCATTTGTAATAGCAAAACCCAACACATCCATTATTGGAGACTGATGCAATAAACACAATCTATATAATGAAATACCAGGCAGGATTCATTAAAAATAAGTGGTTCTCTGGGAGCCTGGGTGGCTCAGTCGGTTAAGCGTCCGACTTCCGGCTCGGGTCATGATCTCGTGAGTTCGAGCCCCATGTCAGGCTCTGTGTTGACAGCTTGGAGCCTGGAGCCTGCTTCGCATCCTGTGTCTCCCTCTCTCTCTGCCCCTCCTCCGCTCGCATTCTTTCTCTCCGCCAAAATAAATAATAAACATTTAAAATAAAAAAGTCATTCTCTGTATGCTAAGATGAAAACATGTCCGTGTCATAACATTAAATGAAAAAACTTGTTGCAAACATTATTTGTAGCAAAAGTCTATCATAAAACAAGTAGGAAAAATAATATATATGCTTACATATACAGAGAAAATTTCCAGAGGCTATATATCAGACTGTGTTTAGCAAATATCATGGAGATGTAAGGATAGGTAAGAGAAAGATTTTTATATTTTAATTTATTCTCTTTTGCTTTACTTGAATTTTTTTAAGCAGGCATAGTCCTTGTATTAGTCCAAAAATTTGTTTAAAAACACAATTACTCTCCTTAGTATGCCACAATGTCTACAGCATGGGCTTACCTTTAATTCCTGGATCAGCTGGGTTCTTCTGTCTCTTAAGTTCTTTATCTCCTTCTCATCCCAGCATCTAGCCTTGTATTTTAAGTCACTTGATCCTCCAGAGATCACCCCAGATTTTAAAAATAATGTTCCATCAAGAGCCACTGTCTGTAAAATTAAAAACATTTTATCCTGGACAGATGCACATAAGGAAGATAAAGATTGGACATAATATGGAAATTTTTCCAGCTGAGAATTTATAGATGAGAAAAACCACTTAATGAAATTTATGAATAAAATACCCAACTTATGAAGGGACAGACACTAGCCAATAAACGAACCACAAATACAAGTCCTGTTTTGCTAAGGCCCAAAGCAATTCTAGGCAACAGATTAGCAGCAATTAAAAAGTTTCAAAGTAAATTGTACATTAGTTCCAAACATATTCAATAATGAGAGGCAAATTTGGTATCAAATAGTTTGCATTATATATTCCTGTGTTTTGAAGAATTTCTTACCACATGCCAGTGGCATATTATGAAAACAGCCTTAGATACCAAGCATATCACATTCTCCCCGATGCAAATGAAACCGGGAGGAAGAAAGAAATTTAAACAGAGTCAGAGGTACAAAATAGCTTCAAGTTTATAGTCCAGTGAGTAATCATATGCTTTATGCAGTAAATGATTCTCAGTGTTTTGCAAATGTTTCTAATTATTTGGTGAAAGCAGGTGCAGACCAACTGTGTAAGACTAAAACCATGCAATGTGAGCTTTAAAAAAAAAAAAAAAAAGTCAACAAATAGGAATCTCATTCATTCCTTCATTCAGACAAACATTCCCTGCATGCTACTGTATTTGAGACGTTCCATACCGGGGACCAGAGTGACCAAAGAAGTGACATATGGTACTGACCCTCAGCAAATCACTCTCGTGGGGAAAAGAAACATATCATTACAACATAAAGCGATGAGAAGCTAGAATCATACTCAGAATAATCTGGAAGCATAAAACTGGAGGATTCCAACCCAGCTGCTCTGCAGAAGGCTTCCTGAAGAGGCGAAGGCTTCCACTGTATCTTATCAGAGGAACTAGTTAGACGTTAACTAGCTATATTTACCAGAAAACTCAGTTTATTTCTGTCTCACAATTACAGAGGTACGCGTTCCAGGGTTTTTATGGTGACTCCAGAGTTAACAAAAACCCAGACTCCTGATAGAATATTGCTGTACCATCCTTAGCATTTGGATCACTCTTCAAGGGAGACAGCCTGGTTATTTTGTGGAAGGCTTTAGGGGCTCCTTTCCTTCCCAACTGTCGGCTTGGAGATCAGTTTGCTCATGGTCTGAAATGGCTCTGGGGAAAAGCGTTACATCTTCACTGGATAGCAACAGCAGTGGCATGGAGACTGAGCTCCTAACGGGAAGCTCTCTCTGAGCGGGAGGGCAGTTTGGGAAGCACACCTTGCTGACTCCTCTGACTTCTTCACAACAATGTGCAGTGATATGGAGGCAGCATCCCTCTCTGGGAACCCTTTTAGCTGGGGCTATGTCTGCCCGGGCCAAACCGTATTTCATTCACACCGAAGGAAAGGTGAAGAACCACATAGGCTCCTCTCCTTTTCTGCTTTTAAGTTCTCCACAAAGCTTACTTTACGTTTACACCATGTGTCACTAGTGATGTGTATGTCTGAATCTCTTACGTGACCGTTTCAAAGTCATTTGGTAGTCCAGGAGAACCCTACAGCTCCAGCTACTGTGTCTATGTTTCACAAAAGGAGGTAAAAGTTCTATTAAGAAACTTTCCTGGCAGGACTCCTGATGACTGCCATTTACTTCCAATTGTCCCCCCTAGATTGTCACGCAGGAAGATCAGGCTTCTGTTAGTAAGGAAAACAGGGAAAGGGATACTAAGCAGGCAACCGCAGTCTCTGACACACACAGGTAGGAGGTAGGCCAGAAAAGGGCGGGGGTGGAACGCAGGCAGCGGGGCACGGACACACAGACTGTGCGTACGTGCATGCGTCACAGGGGTGGGATGGAGACAGAGGCAACGTGAGTTTGGAATTCCTAGAAAGTGACGCGACAGTGAAGGAACGGCACGGAGGTACAGCTAGCAGGCAGGGCAGATCGTGGAGCTCTTTGTGTGCCCTCACGGGAAAATGGGGGCTGAACACCACTAAGGACCAGGGAGTTCATGGAGGGCGCGGAGGGGATTAACATGGAATGGGATGGTAGCACATAGGAGACAGAAGTGATCAGACGTGAGCTTTCAACAGATCATTCTGGCAATTATCTGAAAAACAGACTGGTCCAATAGACTGGGATTATAGAGGTGATGAGGAAATCCTTGGGGGAAAACCAGAACTTCATTTAGCTAGAATAGGGGTACCAAGAATTAAATACAGGAGATCAAGATTTAGAAAGGACATTAATTTAGTTTCAGACATACTGATTTTACAGTGCTTGTAGGCTAGTATTTTATTTACTTATTTATAATGCATATTTTGATTACTTTCCAAAAGAAATTAGATTCCATAAATCATAATAAAGATTATAATAAATATAAAAATGCAGTAAGATAGCCTCAAATAATAACTAGAGATAAGAAATTATACTAGGTGGAAAAAGAACCAAATATAATAATCTATAATGAGAAATCACTGAAAAAGAGAAAATGAGAAATCACTGAATTCAATTAAGCAAGCAGAAAAACAAAAATTATTCAATATATGATATTGGGATAGGTAATTAACCATTTAGGGGGAAAAAGCTAATACCTATACCTAATAATACACATCAAAATAAATTTCAGATTAAAATTCAGAACCGGTACCACCAAAAAACATGAGAAAAATTAAGTAAATATATATTTGATTTTATAGTAAAGACCCCATTAAACATGTAAAAACGATACTTACAAAAGTTAAGAATGATAGAACTGCTTCCTAAACACATAGCTTATATACCATAGTACGCACTAGAGCTTGCTAGGGTATGGTTGCCAGATTTAGCAAAGAGACAAGCAGCACACCCAGTTGCATGTGAATTTCAGATAAACAATGAACAAATTTTAATACAGGTGGTATGGCCAAATGTTTTCTCTGGTAACTCTAGGAGACAAGTTAGGGATGGCTTTCATTTCCCTTTTTGAGCTCTATTTTCCCAAATCTCTGAATTGCACATGTATTAACTTGTGTATCTGACATACAAAAGCCAAACGTAACAGCGAGGAAAAACCTCACCGGGGCTGGCGTGGAGAGGGGCACAAAGAGCTCTGCGCTAATGAGCATCTGCCATATCGTGCGTGGGAGTACAATGCCAGCGCCCTCTTCCCAGCTACAAGTCAACTCCTCCTCTTTGAGCAGGGGTACACTTTTCTGAGGCTCTTTTTACTTCATTGCTTGGTTGGCTGCTGCCGTTGTTACTACAACGGTTTACTACTGCATATAACGTGCTCGGCACAGTACAGAGATGCTGTTTAGTTCTATGTTCACAACCCCATTAAGTAGATACTATTTCCATCGTACAGATAGGGACCAAAAGATATTAGGTAACTCGCCTAAGGCCATACACAGGGACCAAGGCCCAAGTTGGCTGAACATCTATCCCCGTGTTCTCACCGACCATGTTATACACTTCCTTCAATTCCAAAAACATTGTGAGCACCAATCACAGAATTATGAATCTTACTTGTTTTAATAGTTTCTAGGTTTATTAAAATAACATTTCTTCTCAAGGTAAATGTAATCTCCAACAACCTATTTTCATTTGATTTACAGTCAAATTCCTATTCCAGAGGACTATAATTATAACTTCCAGCCTGCAATTTCCTTAACTTAAATCTTACATTAGTTGGTCAGGGTAGTAATCCTAGTCGGAGGTCACATTCCTGAAAAATACCTTGGCTGGCACAGTTGGGATTTCATGACAGAAGAGTGGGAGGAATTTTTAAATAACACTAAATGAAACTTCTAGAGAGTACGTGCTAGAAAAAAATTCTTAGGCATTAAACACTTATTCTGCAGGATTACCAACCAATCCACCGAATCAGCTTCGACTGTTTCTTTTTTTTTTTTTTAATTTTTTTTTTCAACGTTTTTATTTATTTTATTTTTGGGAGAGAGAGAGACAGAGCACGAACGGGGGAGGGGCAGAGAGAGAGGGAGACACAGAATCGGAAACAGGCTCCAGGCTCTGAGCCATCAGCCCAGAGCCCGACGCGGGGCTCGAACTCACGGACCGCGAGATCGTGACCTGGCTGAAGTCGGACGCTCAACCGACTGCGCCACCCAGGCGCCCCAGCTTCGACTGTTTCAAGAATAGCGTTTCAGTCTTACGAACTGCTAAGGTAGATTCTCCCATAAATTTTTGTGTTATGCAGATTCTACATATTTTTAACGTTCCCTTTCAGTGGTATGAAAAATAATATACTTTAATATTTTATTTCTGAATGGAAAAGATATTCACTGAATTCAAAATCCAAAAGATACAAGACTGTAGAGTGAAAAATTTCCCTGGCCCCTACCACCCACATGCCCTCCCCAGAGGTTATCAGTGATGTGATTCTCCCAGAATGTTCTTGCATAAACAGATGCGTGCAAACATCTCTTATTTCCCCCAATGTTTTACACACATGGTAACACACTACACACTAGTCTACATATGACTCTTTTAAAAAACTGAATAGATCTTGGAGGTGGTCTCATACTTGTACATAAAGGACTTCATTCTTATTTAAGGTTGCACATTATCAGTATTCCATTCTATGAACACACTACTTTCATTGAATTAGTCTTGTCTGGAATGTTTCCCATTTTTCCTGTTACACAGAATGGTTCAATAAATAAATCATTTCATGTACATGTGAGTTCATCTGTGTGTGAAGTTCCTAACAAGTACAACAGGTAGAACGGCCCTTCGCAGAGCTGATACGAATTTTATACTCTCAGAGCAGGGGATGGAAGGGTTTCTCTCCTCACACGGTGTTAGCAAACCTTCCAATGTTTATCAACCCGACAGGTTGGAAAAAGCATTGAGTGCAGTTTTAGTTGGCATTTCCCATATAAAGGGAGAATGAGTTTTCACATAGAAGAGCAATTATATTTCCTTCCACGATAATACATTTGTTCAAATCCTTCATCCATTTTTCTGCTTTGTGTTCTTTTTTTCCATTGATTTATAGGAAAATTTGCTCTTTACTCTGAGCTGCAAATATTATCCCTGGTTTGCCATGTCTTTTGATTTTGCTTGTGGTTTGTGCCATGCAGAATTTTTTATGTGAATTTACCCATCTTTTATGGCTTTGGGTTTTTTTTTTCTTTTCTTTTCTTTTTTTTTTTTTTTTGTCATACTGAAAAGGTCTTACTATCTCTGACATTAAGAATAAAGCCCCGGGGCGCCCGGGGGGCTCAGTGGGTTGATCGACTGACTTTGGCTCAGGTCATGATCTCGTGGTTTGTGGGTTTGAGCCCCGTGTCAGGCTCTGTGCTGACAGCTCAGAGCCTAGAGTCTGCTTCTGATTCTGTATCTCCCTCTTTCTCTGCCCCTCCCACACTTATGCTCTGTCTCTCTCTCAGAAATAAACATTAAAAAAAAATTAAAAAAAAAAATAAAGCCCCCATGCTTTCTCTTAGTAGACTTACAGTTTCATTTCTCGCATTTATATTTTGAATCCATCTGAAATATATTCTGATATAAGGTATGAAATTTAGATTCAACTATGTTCTGTTCTAGATGGTGTCCAGTTTTTAAATTAAAAAAAAATTTTTTTTTTTAACGTTTATTTATTTTTGAGACAGAGAGAGACAGAGCATGAACAGGGGAGGGGCAGAGAGAGAGGGAGACACAGAATCTGAAACAGGCTCCAGGCTCTGAGCTGTCAGCACAGAGCCCGACGCGGGGCTCAAACTCACGGACCGTGAGATCATGACCTGAGCCGAAGTCGGACGCTTAACCGACCGAGCCACCCAGGCGCCCCTTAAATTTTTTTTTTAATGTTTATTATTTATTTTTGAGAGAGAGACAGAGTGAGAGTGGGGAGTGGCACAGAGAGAGAGGGAGACACAGGATCCGAAGGAGCTCCAGGCTCCGAGTGGTCAGCCACAGAGCCCGACGCAGGGCTTGAACTCACGAACCGTGAGATCATGACCTGAGCTGAAGTTGGACGCTTAACCGACTGAGCCACCCAGGCGCCCTGGTACCCAGTTTTTTCAATTTACTGTAGCCTGCATTTTATTTTGTTTAATGTGCATAATTTTTGGAAAAATGATCTTTTCACAAATTACTAGCTAGCTCATGACATTTTTCTGGGTCTGTTTTTTGCTAACCATGTTAAAAACATAAATATATCTTTCCATATACTTTTTAAAGTAAGTCACCCAACTTATGGGAAAGGAAACAAATTATTATTGTTTCTCTGGTTAAGGGGAATGGATGGAATAATCGCATGCATTTAAAGAGAGTCCAGATTTTAAAATGTTGTTATATAAATTTAAAAATATTTAGAAATTGAGTTATCATAAAAATCTTGATGACCAAACTATAGCTAGCAGAACCGCTATAACTTATATTATGTAGTTCATATATACTGTGTAGATTATAAACTAGCCCAAATATCATTTTGTGACGTCACTTGCAGTATTTGAATTTAGA
The DNA here is from genome assembly GCF_014898765.1 of Herpailurus yagouaroundi. Lineage (NCBI taxonomy): Eukaryota > Metazoa > Chordata > Mammalia > Carnivora > Felidae > Herpailurus > Herpailurus yagouaroundi. The sequence continues at coordinate 4,355,189 of NW_024412413.1, read as the reverse complement.
AACATTTTAAACCCAATATCAAGTCTGTAGAAAGATATCAAGTCCATGGAAAACCAAAAGCACAAATTGAAGACATTTTCTGTGAAATGTGACGTCTACACAGAAAATTCTTTAAGTGGAACAGGAAGAAGATAAAGTCCCTGAAATATACTTAAGATACAAGTAAGACAAACGAAGCTAATTAAAATTTTGAAATAATGAAAAGAACGAGAGACAGCCTACAGGAGTAAGGCGTGTTACTGTGAACAAGATATAGGGCCGTGAAAGTTCGTTGAATGAAAGAATAAACAGTCTTATCTTCATGTGACCTCTTTAAATTGACCATACAAATCTTCAAAATCAATTTTACAAACATATTTTACAAACATACAAAAATCAATTCTAGTAGAAATAGGTAGCAAAATATCTTAGTAGCTCACTTATGATACCTCCTTAAATTTAATGTGTAGAAGTCAATGACAGTGACCAAATTACGATTACTGAAAGAAGTACTAAAATGTATGAGAAATTAATCATGTTAGCTAAGTTAATAAACTCAATACTGGAAATTCCTACTTCTCATAACAATAGCCTATTTTGCATTAATCTGCAATTCTGGACATTCCAGATCTGATGTGTAAATTAGCTTAGTACTAAATAAAAAAACAACTGGCACTTTTTGAGAGCTATTTGCTAGGCACTGAAATGGCATTTTGCATGTTATTACTTAATTTAACCCTCTAACCCTATGAAATGGGTACTATTATTTCTCCAATTTTAAATGATAAAATTAGATGTGTAGAAACTCTCTGGAAGGTGTATCATTAAATACTAAGTAGCATCACTGGTCTTACCTCATAACTTATGCTCTCAGACTCTATGTTACAATTCATAACAAATGTAGTTCAAAAAAACCCTATGTCAGATAATTTGAGGAATTTAACACTGCTTAACTAAATATAAATTATTCAACTGAGTAAAACGGTATTTTTTAAATAAAAATTATCCTCTTGAGATTAGCATTCAGTAAGCTCATTTCAATTGTGTTATCCTTAGAACTTCAAGTGTGCCAAAACCGTGAATGTGTAAAAGGACAATGTCTGCGTTGAGCTACGGAAGAATTAATATAAAATATAAGCCCCTAAAACCTTTTTCCCGGTATCCAGAAACACATGTATGATATATGAAATGCCAGGAAAGTCAGAGATGCACCAAGGACATTTACTGCATGTCAGGTAAAAAAAAAAAAAAAAAAAAAAATTAACTGCGTTAGGCTATGATTACAATAGATCTAATTTCTAAAATACAATTTATGATAACAGGGAATACTACAGAAATTAATTCTTTGAAAATTCAACGAGACATTTTAACAATCACCGAAGCCGTAACTGTCCTAGGTTCTGTTAGTTTTCCTTCTAAAAGAGAGCATATGAGCATATATAAATATTTGTGTGTATAGTATGTTAGTCTCATAAATACTGCTTCAAATTATCCCAAGGTGTGATCTAAGCCTCTTACTTTCCGTCTTTCAGGTCCACCGAATGCAATATGCCTTGCTTCCTCCACAGTCTCACAGACAAGGCCATTTCCACACACGAACTGAATTACTTTCTTCAGCTGAGGAAACGGAGTCTTTATGACATCAATCATCATTTTACAGCCTTTAATCTCCCTCAGTCTTTCATTGATTGGCTTGATCTGAAAAGTTAAAAAATACTTGTTATATTAGATACACTAAAATAAAAATGCAATATTCAGTACATGCTCAAAAAGCATACATAAGCATGACAGCAAAAAATTAACAGAATGAACTTATATGCAATAAAATTTGACAAGAACCTGATGAACTATATCCCACTGACTGGCCCACGTAACATTGAAAGGAAACACACTTGAGCAAAAGCCAGAAGATACAATTTCCAGATTCAACTCTGCCACCAGCCAGCTGGGCCAAAGCAATGGCTGACCAGGGTTCCAGGCTCTCAAAATGAGAAAATCTAATGGGAGATAACACCCATTTACGTATGTGTCAAGAGAGTGGCACATCATGGAACTCTGAAAATCATTTTAGGCTTAAATGACCAGGAAAGCCTTCAGACCTTTTTCGACATGACTTTTAGGCTGGGTGTGTAAACAGATTTTTAAAAAGTGTCTGCGATGATTACTGGAAAACAGCAGGTAGGTATGACCTCACTGTTACGAGAACAAGCCAGTGAGAACTAATGACAGACAAGGCGGAGAGTCAAGTGCAGGGCAGTCCAAGTCTAGGGCACAAGCTCTAACCGCTACACACACTGCCTGCAGCTCAGGGTCTTGAAAGCTGGACCAAGCAGAGCATTTTCTCTAGGAGGCAAAAAACCAGTAAAGGACGTCAATTATGGTAACGACAAGCCTCCTGCTATGGGAATTTACTCTGGATACTCTAAGGCCTCTCAATACATAAGGCCCCAAATTTTGTCTGCTCTACCAAAGACTGATACGTGTTTCCTGCGATGTATGTAAATACGTGATTGCATATTTAACAACTGAGACCCAGGGTTGGCATTTCAAGGACAGACTGATATGTCTTAACTGTTCCTACCGTTTGCTACAGAACAAAATAAATTGCTGGCTAGCAGGCAGAGTGGTGTACCACTGGAGTCATGTCCTCAAAATCATCAAGGTACACTTACAGCAAAACTAAATTAGAAAGAAATGATATTAAATCAAGCACTACTATGCTTTGCCTACCAATACTCTAACACCAGCCATTTGAGTGACTAACAGGCATTCAAGCTATGACTTTTTTTCTATCACTGCCTAGTTTTAGGCAATAAAGACATGCTTTAAAGACAAGATTTTGTCACCACTAAGTAATAAACATTACAAATCTCTTACATCAAGGTAATCTAGAGCAAGGAATGTCTCCGGTTCAGCTCTTTCCTCCTTCAGAAATCGAATACAATCTTTTGCTACCTTTTCAGAGGCTACAACAATGGCAACCATGTAGCGACCAAAAAGTTTAGTAACAGCCAGTTGGTATTTCTTATGAATAGGGTGGCAGAGGTCAAGCAGTCTTCCAAACTTAGCAGGTGTCAAAACAGGAGAGAACAAACACATTATTGAGGGACAAATAATTCACTGTTTTTCAATGTCACAGAGCATAATGGACCATAAACTAATTTTACAGAACTATAAATAACACATCTGAACACTGTCTCATTCAAATGGACATAGGTTTAATCAGGAAGTATCCATTTAGGTGTGCCACACTTCATTTAAGAGCAATGAGGAGAGACTAGCCTTACCAAGGTATCGAAATGCTTCACGAAGCCACGGTAACTCGCCCACTCTCTGAGTATTAAATAAGAATCTATGAGGTGCCTGCTGCACGCAGTTTACTGAGCTAGAAATTGTGTGACCATCACTGAACAAGTGACCTTACAAGGCTTTCAGTCCAGTAGAGAAGATATGAATGACAATTACAAGCATGCACAAAATAGAGGGATAATATACACTGTGATAACACGAAGTATTCTGAGCGCGTGTAACAGGGACCAGGTTGACTGGAGAAGCCGGGGAAGTCTTCCTATGAAGAAGTGTTAGATGAGATCTGATGAATGGCCAAGAAGTAATTAGACTGAAAATCAAAACTTTACTAGAAAGTGTCAGCATATCAACCGTCCCGTATCATCACTGCTCCCTAGAATATCTGAAGATTCAATTTTACATCTTTCTACTCTTTCTTCATTTAATAGGTTCTATTTCAGGAACACCAATTTCTTTATGATAGGGCATCGTTGTCTTTAATATTCATTATCTTGCTGTTTGTATTTTTCTTCTCCGCTCAACCTGTGATTAACTCAAACCTTACTTCCGGGTCAGTCATTTGACTTTCAGCTACATAACCCATTCCTCGCTACTTGCAATTTACTTATTAGTTCAGCAATAATATTTGTTCTTGATTTGTTTTCTTGGCTCTATGTTTTACTTTTTATTTTGTTTTAGCTCAGATGTGAATCTGGTTTTATGAATTCAAGCTCTTACTAAATTATCCATAGCACACCATACTTAAGGGGGATTTTGTTCAGTAACCTTCTACCAGACTAGCCTCTTTGACTCCTAAATGCTTTTTTAAAAATTTTATTTAAAAAATTTTTTTCAGAGACAGAGCGTGAACAGGGGAGGGGCAGAGAGAGAGGGAGACACAGAATCTGAAGCAGGGTCCAGCTCCAAGATATCAGCACAGAGGCCGACATGGGGCTTGAACCCGCGAACTGTGAGATCACTACCTGAGCCAAAGTTGGACGCTTAACCAACTGAGCCACCCAGGCGCCCCATTCTAAATGCTTTTTAAATTGCTCTTTTGGGGCGCCTGGGTGGCGCAGTCCGTTAAGCGTCCGACTTCAGCCAGGTCACGATCTCGCGGTCCGTGAGTTCGAGCCCCGCATCGGGCTCTGGGCTGACGGCTCGGAGCCTGGAGCCTGTTTCCGATTCTGTGTCTCCCTCTCTCT
>NW_024412413.1:4320616-4350317 GCF_014898765.1 Herpailurus yagouaroundi | reverse complement strand
CCGATTCTGTGTCTCCCTCTCTCTCTGCCCCTCCCCCGTTCATGCTCGGTCTCTCTCTGTCCCAAAATATAAATAAACGTTGAAAAAAAATAAATAAATAAAAATAAATAAATAAATTGCTCTTTCTTTTTATTATTGCATGTACCTACAGCTGTTGTATTGATTCTTTTCAACTTGCTTACGTGGGCAGCTCTGTTCAGACCTTTAAGTTGCTGTGGTGGATAGCTTTCCTGAGTGCCTCACCTACAACTGAGAGCACCAAGTGGTGGACTAAATTAGGTATTTTCTGTTTTATCTCCTCAGTATTTTCTGGTCTGTTTTCTATCACCTAATGGCGTGGAGGATAGGGGCAAGTGAGAGCGGAGTTGAGGCTGTGTAGATCTTTTGTCTGAATACTTGAGCTTTGCTCTTTCTTCTGAGTTTTTAATCAATATCCAATACCAAGGTTCCTCTGCCTCGGGGGAGGAGGGAAAATTCCATTTTGGGTACAGGGTTTTGAATTGGCCTTTACTTCCATCTAAGAACATCAGAGGTTTATGTTTGCTGACCCGCTAGTTTTGAATCAGAAGGAAACAAATATATATAATATATATACACACATACACACACACACATACACACACACACGTATATACTTGTGTTTATTTGTTGCTATATTAAGGGATACTAGGTGAGAACTCTCAGGAATTTGTCAGTTTTCCTTCTGCAGAGTTTTAAGAACAAGAAATGTTCAATTTTTTTTCTTTTTTTTTTTTAAATCATGGACTATCACCATTTTCTGAAGTTTACGGCATTAGATGTAATAGCCCCGTTCCTTTTTCGGTTGTTAAACTACTTTTTAAAACTAGTTTCGTCATTTTGTTTGGTACTGGGGGGAAGGATTGTGTGACCCAGCCTTATTCCTCCCCCATCACTACCCAGAAGTCAAGACCAGTTCAAAACAGTTCAAGAGGTTGCCAGGGCCAAAAGCTAAGAACAGGCCCTCCTAAGAGAAGGACTGCACGGTGTCCCCTGGTGTTAATGACAAGAGAGTGAGACACCACAACCCCGACAGCAGAGGAAGTCATTCTGTGAAGCTGATGCCCCAACAACCGGAGCTGTCCTGCAGCTAATGAAATGTATCAGCAGAAGTGGATATATAGATTTAGAGAATAAAACATCATTATTTCAAAAGTATGCCATTGAGGTTAACTGAAAATACTAAAAACAAAACAAAACAAAACCAAGAAGAACATGAGGCTTGAGGCGATCTGTTGTGACCTATGGGGATAGTGGTCGTAACTCAGACTTTCTGGGTCATACTGTTAACGTCCAGGTTTCTCTCAGATAATTACTTATCTTTAGACACTGTTGGAAGTTAAATTTTGTCACAATTATCTACTATTATATTTTCAATACAAATAATCAAACACAAAACTAAAAGACTTCTGAAATAATTCTGCTTCCTAATAGTGGTAACTTTTTAAATCCCAAATAAGAAAGCTTAGCCCTTTTGTTTCAATTAACTATTCACTTCTAATTACCACAGAATCTGGGTAAAGTCTTTTAAGGTGTTCTAGAACTTCTGCTCTCTTCTGCTGACGTTTTCCCTCATGGTTATCAATTCCAGCATTCTGCAATTCACTTCTAATAAGGTTCAATTCTTCATTAACTTCAGACATTCTTGATTTTGTGTTTTCAATTTCAACCACTAGGGTTTCCTCTTGCTGTTTTTTCTCTTTCAAGCAATCCCTACATAACAATAACAACAAGTTACTAGCAAAAAGAAAAAAAAATTAATTGCAAGATACAACATACTGTGGTCTGGCACTGTAGGGGAATGGAATAGTGCTTATCAATTTTAAATGATGAAAACGACAATAAAATAAGCTTAGCACCGGACATGGGCAAAGAGATTTTGATCATTCTTTGTTGATTCAGAAGATACACATTTCTGAAGACTGAGAGAGTGAAAGTAAGGATAGATCACTATAATCAGAGGAGTCGTTGTGGGCTTAATAAGAAGTAAATGCCAATGAAAAACAAAAATCTTAGTGGGAGGATAATCAGGTCATGCCAGCTATCGTGACATAACTTATTATAAAACATCAATACCAACATTTCAAGTTTCATCACTTGAAAGTTTATATTTTAAAACTTAAATAGTGTATTTACTTATGTGGTTAAGTCTAATTTTTAATTATCTACAATGAAATGAAAAAAATGGAGGAGTGAGGGGCCCCTGGATGGCTCAGTTGGTTAAATGTCCAACTCTTGATTTCAGTTCAGGTCGTGATCTTGCAGTCATGGGATCGAGCCCCACATTGGGCCCCATGCTGAGTATGGAGCCTGCTTGGGATTCTCTCTCTCTCCTTCTCTCTCTGCCCCTTCCCCCCTCAAAACAAATAAACATTTTTTTTAAAAAAGAAAAAAACTGCAGGAGTGAGAACATTATGATACAGTGGAAGCTTTCATTTCACAGATATACCCCAAATATACCAGACCCTTGAGACATAAGAAAGCCACAAGAATTTCCCCTGTACCCACATGCATGTTTTTGTATATTCTTCCAACTTCTCTATTCGTTTTTTATGATCTTCTATCTGCTCTTTTATTTGTTTTAGATTTTCCTAAAACAGGAAGAAAACTTAAAATCAATTACAGCAACTCCAAATAAAGTTATTTTTCACTATCCTCCTAGAAGTTACTAGAGAATTGTAAGATGTTCTAAACTTGAAATATATCAAATATAACCATATGAAAACACCTATAAGCGCAAGGTTTAACTCTGAAAAGGCAGTAAAGCATAGAGCTTTGAGTCTGTAAGGGTCAAGGTTCAAATCCTGGCTCCACCATTCACTAGATATTTGGCAACTCCAAACTCTAAGGGTTGATCTTCAAATGTCTACACATTTCTTATCCGTCCCTCAAACTAATTCATTCAATAAATATTTATTCCCTGGCTGCCATGTACTGGGAACTAGAGATATAATAATGAACAGGAGAGTCTCTGCTCTTAAGGACTGAGGGCTGGTGGGAGACACACAAGTAGACAGTAATTCTAGGGCAGCTACTTGGTGTTACAAACAGCATAGGCACCCGGAAGGGAACCACGGGCTTGTGAGACTAGGACTTTGCAAAAGTCTTGCTCCACTCACTGTATCACTAAATACAAGTGCTGTACTAGCCTTCAAGGTTTCATATCTAACCTTTCCCGTATTCACCCCGTGCACTACAGCCAGATTAACCTTTCTTACTCCATTACTAAGTGATCTAAAACCAGGAGCGTACCAAAGTAAAAACAATTCCTTTTCAGTATATAATAGCAGATGAAATGACAAGATTTTCATCTGGAAAAGGAAATATATATTCTATGAAGATAATTATGTCATTTTACTCATTTGTAATACAAATTCACTGAATAAACATCTACTGTGCTAGGTGCCGGAGTTATAAAAATAAGCAAGACATAGTTTCTTTTCTCTAGAACTCACACATTTCACAATTAGAGTCATTATACTGAAATTCTATTATCACAAACTTAAGAATTCCATTCAAAGAGGGGCGCCTGGGTGGCTCAGTTATTTAAGCGTCCGACTTCGGCTCAGGTCGTGATCCCACAGTTCATGGGTTCGAGCCCTGCGTCAGGCTCTGTGCTGACAGCTCAGAGCCTGGAGCTTGCTCCCGATTCTGTGTCTCCCTCTCTCTCTCTGCCCCTCTCCTGCTCATAGTTTGTGTCTCTCTCTGTCTCAAAAATAAACATTAAAAAAATAAAACTTTCAACAACAAAAAAGAATTCCATTCAAAGAAGCAAAACCAAGATGAACGAGGCATACCAAATTAAGTCAATTGGAAACACCTGCCTCTGCCTTTGCTCTGGCCACTCCCAGGGCTTGTATCACGCCAGCTGGGCTCCTTTGTGGTCAATACTTATCAAGGTCACCATCTGTTATGCCAAGAGCTCGGAACAAACTTCAGATATGGCTTAGTTTAAAGAATGGGCTTTAATGAAGAAAATGGAAAAGGCCAGGGTCTTCCCATGGAGAAGTGGTTAAGGCCTGGGTGTTCTGCTCGACACACGATAGAGGATAATCAGACAGTTTTGGTACCAGGTCTTCTGGATTTGAGATGCCGGCTGATCACGCAGTTGTCTGGGAGAAGCAAACACCGCCCAGAACCTTGTGATCTCAGGATCTGTGGGAAGTTAAAGCTCCTCCTGTCCTGTGGGAAACTGAGTCTGGGTACAGACGTCTCCATCTGTCTCCAACCTGACATGTTCTTCTTCTACTACCGATGTGTTTGTATTCAAAAGACAGCCGCAGGGCGCCTGACACTCGATTTCAGTTCGGGTCATGATCTCACGGCTCGTGAGATCAAGCACCGTGTCAGGCTCTGTGCTGACAGCATGGAGCCTGCTTGGGATTCTCTCCCTGCCTTCCCCTCTCCCACTCACGTGTATGCATGTGTGCTCTCTGTCACATAAACATTAAAAAAAAAAAAGACAGCTGCAATTCAACCACCACTTACTGACATCTAAGTACATGGTTTACAACGAACACTGTTACAAACCCTGCCTTTAAAAGCTTCCAGTCTAGTAGAACTGGTACCAAATGAACTGTACTTCTTATTCAATCTGATAAAAGCCCTTAGATGCAGATTAAGCCCAATGAGTAATTAGATGAGGAATAAATTATTTTCAGGTTTTTGGTGGGAAGAAAAAGTGGGCCCGAGAAGGCTTTGCAGTGTGAGTAACTACAGAATGTAATATGTAAAGATGAGGAGGTTTTCCCAAAACTAGCATGTACCAAGGCAAAAATGTACAAAGAGTATTTACTGAAATCAGTGTACAACTTCATAATGTGATGCAAATGATACAAGTGTTTTAAAGTAGTTACTGCTTTGGTACTGCATCTGTTTTTCTCCTTCCACAAAACGTTCCCTCTTCCACTCATGATTATCAAATAGTTCGCCTTTCATTCTTGGTCGTCTTTTCACCTGCCAATTCACAACACGCCTAACGTGAGAGGCAGTGCAGTGTATGGTGAAGAAGACTGACTGTGGAGACAAAGCGCCTGGAACCAAATCCCAGTTCCTCCACTTACTCGTTTAGTCAAGTGAACCATGTTGTGCCTTGATTCCTTCATCCGTGAAATTCACCCATCGAATATTTACTGATTATCCCTTCTGGATAAGGAACTATTCTAGACACTTGGGTTGTATCGGGGAACAAAACAGACAAACATCTCCCCGCTTTTGTGGAGTTAACTTTCTAGAGGGGGAAGGCAGACAAATATAGTATGGAAATTAAATCATGTGTTAGGAGAGAAACACTTCGGGAGAACAGAGCTGGGGCAAGGCCAGCAGAAGTGTGGTGGGTACTGTAATTTTAGATAGGGAGGTCAGGGTAGGCTTCAATGAGAAAGCAACATCTGAGCAAAGACTTGCAGGAAGTGAGGGAGTGGCAAATGAAGAAATGTAGGGCAAGCTTGTTCCTAGCAGAGGAATAACCGGTGCAAAGGCCTGAAGGCAGAAATATGTCCAACATGTTCCAGGAGGCCAGTACAGCCAGATCACAGGGAGTAAGAGGGAGAACAGATAAAGCGGAGATTTGAAAGGTAAACTGGAGGGGGAGGGGCGAGCGACCAGGTAGCTCTATGGAGGGCACTCGAGGACCCTGACTTTGCGTGTGATGGCGAGCTACTGGAGGAAGTAAAAAAGAGCAAGTGTCATGATCTTAGATATGAAAACCATTTCTTTGGCTGCTGTGCTGAGGCCGTCGTAGAGGAGACGACAGCAGAAACAGGAAAACCTGGCAGGCTATCAGAGTGGTACAAACAAACAAACAAACAAACAAACAAACAAGAAGATGGTGATCGGGACCAGCAGGGCAGTGGAGAAGCGATACGAGACTCGGTACACGTACAAAGTGGAGCCGGCACAATTCCCTAAAGGAGTCAAAGATGGAACCCAAGTTTTCTGGTCAGAGCAACCAGTAAGAGTGAATCTCATCACCTAAAATGGGAAAGATTACGTGTGGGAAGCATGTGGGGGTGAAGATCAGAAGCTCGGCTTGGATTAAGTTTGAGAGATCTATTCAACATCCACAAAGGAGGTGCTGCCAAAGCAGCTGGATATATGAGGTTGTGAGGAAGAGATACGAATTGGGGAGTCATCAGCGGATGACATTCAAATCTATGGGAATATAAGTCACCAAGGCAGAAAACTTAGAAAAGGGGAAAATCCAGGATGAGAACATAATAATACTAGGATCTACTTCATAAATTTGTCTGAATATTAAATAAATAAATCGGGTTCAGAGCAGTGCCGTAAAATGCTATATACGTGGTATGTACAAATAAACACTACGCTATAACATTATTGCTGTTTTCTCTGGAAAACGTCAGACCCATTTCCACAGACATATTTCATTTTGAAATCCCAATCCTCAGTTTCCTCATCTGTACCCTAGAGTAAATACCTACTCTTTGTTATTATTGTGAGATGTACAGGAGCCAACGAATGCAACGTGCCTGGCAAAGTAATCAATCAACGTTTTCCTCTAAATTCCAAATATTTACTTATAAGTCAAATGTATATATAATTCAGAACCATTTACCCTTTACAATTCTTATCAGAAATGGTCATATTTTTAGGATGGCCCACCGACTGTATAAAATATCACGATTTGTGATCTGTTGAATTGCCATAATAATTTTGGAGTCCAATTCTCACTCTTTGGAAAACGAGGTCATGAGGCATAGAGGAAAAGACCAGACACTTCGTATATTGTCACACGCTTTCATCTTATCCAACCTCCCGTCTCTATGAGGTAGACTCATTGGTCCCTCTTGCACAAATGAAGAAATCAAGGCCCAGCCCAGACAAGTTAAATAATTTAGTTACTTCTCAAGACTACACAGACCCGTGACAGGAGACTGGCTGGAAGCCAGGTCTGCCTAACTGGAGGGCAGAGCACTATCACGCGGCCTTGATGGTCACTTCCCATGCAGTGCAGTAAGCTCCCAGGCTCCTCCTGGGCTGTGTCCTTGATGTTTCCACAGGGCCTTGCATTCACCTCTGTTAAGATACTTGTCTGTTTTTTCTCTTTATTTATCCTCCTCCTCACCTCACTGAACTAAAGCACATGAAGGAAAAAAAATTGTGTGATGTGCTCATGCCCATCACCGCATAGGTGTGTAGAAAACACTGATTACATGAAAGAAGGTGCTTTCTGCTTCTATCTTAGACCATGATGAAGGAGCACCTAAAGGACACTAAGTGGCAAAACAAGGAACCCAGAATTTTTAAATTAATTGCTTATGCCTAATGTGAATCCATTAATATACTGAAAAGCTGACACAAAAAGAGAATGCCATTTCATTGATGGTAACTCCCCGTCATGACCGCACAAACAGAGGTACCTGAACTTCTCCATGCCTCCTCTTCTCGAATGCCAGTCTTTCTTTGTCAGCCCTCTGTTCCCACTGCAGCTTTTCCAGTTGTTGGGTCATTATAGCCACTTTCTTTCTTACTTGTTCCTTAAGTTCTTTATAACGATCCAGCTGTATAAGGAGTATTAAAATATTACTAACTCACAGAAGAAACACGAGAGGAAATTTTTATGTGATATCCTTTGACTAGAAGATAATCTTATCAGTTTTAAGTAAATTGGATCATAATTGGTTATCTTTTCCAGGTAAGATAATGTGAACGTAAAATGAAGCTCTTCTTATTTAAAACTGCCTAGATAGAGAGACAGATAAGGATTCAAAACCAACTCTATAAAGTCTCTGCAAGAAAAACTTAAAGAGAAAGGGGATTAAAAAATAAAACAAGAAGGGGATTAAACTCATTAACAGTCCACATGCAAGGAGTTCAGATAAAATCAAATATTTTATTTATATAGTTATTTTGGTATATATTTTATGATGTAAAATTATCATAACATTAATGAAAGATAAATGATAAAAAGTCAGTTGAGAGAATGTTTGAAAACTCTGAATTAAAAATTATGGGAGCTCTACTACCAATTTGTCATAATTATTTTTTTCCCATTTGTTATAATTAAATCTCACATACCAAATTGCATATTAACTCACCACCACATTTAAACCACCTCAAACAATCAACTTCCCTCCTGCCAATTAAGTGGTCATGTTTCTTCAAAGCCACGTATATCTGATTTTTAAGTTTTTATAATATCCGTAAGGAAAAAATGATTACCTCAAAAACATAAGAATATCAATTACCTAATTTTATTACAAAATGATACCATGTGGTCTTGTTGAAGTATTTTCTATGACTTCAATGAGCTCATAAAGGTTATAATGCCATCGAATCTTATAAAACAAAAATACCCTAAAGATACATTCTGCATATAGGCTGAAAAATTTCAATCCCCATCACTGAGATGAGGATTGTCTGAGGTCAATCTCTTAAAGTATCAGAGAGGACATCCTTTAAGTTATTTCTAAGAAGCTGAAATAATAGTTTTCTCATATGTTGACTTGTTCACCTGACTGGCTTCTAGTTCAATGTCTCGCCTTTTGTATAAGATTTCTTCCTCAACCTGCTTCTCAAAACTTCTCCATGCACCATCTAAATCAACCAGCTCTGTCTCCAGGGCCTTTATGTCATCTTCCTGTTTAGAACATTGTTTTTCACTGTCCTTTATTGATTTCTTAGCCACATCTAATTTCTTGAGGTGGTGAGAAGTATTTTCTTTGGCTTTAATGTATTGAGGCCTTTTCTGATTTAAAAGTGCTTCAAGAGATCTAAAAAGAAAATAAAGTTTGCTTTAAACTAAATTAAATCTATACCATATAAGGGAAGGAAGTTCTTTTGATCAAATCATACATTTAAAAATAAACTTTAAAAATTGACTTTCAGAGACTATAAGCAGATCAGTGATTTCCAGAGGTTGGGGGGGAGGTACTGAACAGGTGGAGCACAGGGAAATTTTTTGAGTGGTAAACCACTCTGTATGATACCATAATGGTGGATATAGGACATCGTACATTTGTGAAAACCTATAGAACTTCATGGCACCAAGAGTGAACCTTAATGTAATGTATACAAATTGAAAAAATCACTTAGGAGGCTAAGGGATCCAGATGGAATACAAAATGTGACCAAAGAATCTACTGTATTACCAGTGTATGAAATCACCTTCCTGAAGGGGATTGGGAGGAAAGGTGCTAACCTAAGTAACTCTGAAAATGAGTCAAGTCTATAAAACTAAAAGCAAGAGGACCTGTGCACAGGCACTGTACTCTCATTGCCAAAGTTGCTCCCCATGAGGGTATGGGTTAACATCAGCAGTACCGCCACAGATGATTACTAGAACTGAAAATGACTGGCTGACCGTGGAAGCCAGGTTGCTCGCTATTGCCATGGAGGTTACGGACAGGCGAGAGAAGGTCAACAGCAACAATGATGGCAACTCATATTATGATGTATTAGACAAATGCTAGGTCATATAACATATGCTATGTAGATATTCCCGATGTGATGAGAAGGACATTTTACCCCCTGCGGCCTTCCCCTTCAAAATCCGTAAACCTTGACTAATGATGAGAGACTATCGGGCAAATCCAAATTAAGAGACATTCTACAAAAAAAACCTGACCAATATGGCTCAAAATTATCTAGGTCATCAAAAACAAGGAAAGGCTGAGAAACTGTCACGGCCAAGAGGAGCTCACAAAAACAGGTTAACAAATGTAACATAGTGTCCTGGACCAGAGACAAAAGACACTGGGGAAAAGAGAGAAAATATTAGTCAACCATGGACTTCAGTTAACAGTAGTAAATGAACACTGGTTCACTAATTCTGACACATGTATCATATTAATAATGTTATTAAGTAGGAGAAACTGAATGTGGGGAATATGGGAACTCTTACTATCTTTGTAATTTTTCTGTATATCTAAAAGTATTCCAAAGTAAAAAGTTTATCTAAAAAATCAACTTTCAAAATGTCATTTATATTTTTATTTATCAATGTACATAAAACCTAACTGGTAATAACTATGTTTTAAAACTCACTTTAACTCTTTTTCTGTTTGTTGTAGTTTTCTAGTTAGCATTCCATGTTCCTTTTTCTTGGCTTTAACTATGTTTTCATGATCAGAAAGAGACTCTTTTGTGACACTCAAATTCCTGTTCACACGCTCTAACTCGGTGTTCAGAAAATGAATTTTCCTTTCATTATGATATAGTTGGAAAAGCTGTAATTGTATTTTGTTTATTTTCAGTTCTTCAAGGAGACTCTGGTAACGTTCTGCCTATAAAACAGTACAGTTCAGTAACAGTTAAAAGGGAATATACTGAAGTTGACCTTTCATAAACTCAGCGAGAGTACCAACAAATGATCTCTAAGGAATCAAATTATTTATTATTTAAGTATCATTCACAAGTTATCAAATTTATGAAGTTAATTCTTGTCAAAAGTAGCATTATTTGGAGGTTTCTGGGTACACATACACAACAAACCAGTAAACCAGATTTTATTCTCATATACTCAGTGATATGGTGGTAAGAACAATGAAGTGGCACCTGCTAACCTGGGTCCTCATCGCATTTCTGTTTGGACCTTGGACCTCAGAGTATGGCAAGTCCATTAACGTTTCTTTCTTTTTTTTTTTTTTTCCAACGTTTTTATTTATTTTGGGGACAGAGGGAGACAGAGCATGAACGGGGGAGGGGCAGAGAGAGAGGGAGACACAGAATCGGAAACAGGCTCCAGGCTCCGAGCCATCAGCCCAGAGCCCGACGCGGGGCTCGAACTCACGGACGGCGAGATCGTGACCTGGCTGAAGTCGGACGCTTAACCGACTGCGCCACCCAGGCGCCCCTTTAATGTTTATTTTTGATGGAGACAGACACACACACACACAGAGTGTGAGCAGGGGAGGGGCAGAAAGAGAGGGAAACACAGAATCCGAAGGAGGCTCCAAGGTGTCAGCACAGAGCCCAACATGGGGCTCAAACTCACGAACCACGAGATCATGACCTGAGCCAAAATCGGATGCTTAACTGACTGAGCCACCCAGGTACGCTGACAAAGATCACTCTAAACGCAAAGAACTATCAACCATAAAGGAGGTACTCTACTAGGCATTGTAAAGGGCACCAAGAAATACCACAGAACAGCATATGCAAAGCATGCCTAGGGCCTCCTAGAGGTTCCCAATACCCTTTTAGGGAGCCCCTGAAGTCAAAACTCTTTCCATAATAATAGTAAGACTTCATTTGCCTTTTTCATTGTGTTGACATTTACACTGATGGTGCAAAAGCCAATGGTGGGTAAAGCTGCTAGGCCTTCACATAAATAAGATTTAATACAGAAGGCTATAGGAGCCTTCACCTGTCTTCCTTTAAGCCATATATTAAGGAGATTATAAATATGTAAAACAATGTCACCCTTCTGGTTAGTTTTACAAAATGCTATTATTTTTCATAAAAGTATGTTGTTTATATTAGCGTGTAATGTTTCTTATTGCTGTTTTTACATTGATCATTATATTTCTTAAATTTCTGTTTTAATTTTTTTTTTTTTTTAATTTTTTCAACGTTTATTTATTTTTGGGACAGAGAGAGACAGAGCATGAACGGGGGAGGGGCAGAGAGAGGGAGACACAGAATTGGAAACAGGCTCCAGGCTCTGAGCCATCAGCCCAGAGCCCGACGCGGGGCTCGAACTCCCGGACCGCGAGATCGTGACCTGGCTGAAGTCGGACGCTTAACCGACTGCGCCACCCAGGCGCCCCTCTCAGTTTTTATTTCAAACACAATAAATATCGGTCAGAAACTCCTCGGGGACCTCAATAATTTATGAGAGTGTAAAGGGACAAGATCCAAAAGTTGAAAGCCCATGCCATGTAAGATATACACCCCTCAAGCTTATTTTTAGTTGGGAAAATCAGACATTTTTGTACTTCAGGTAGCAATGCCTATTTAGGAAGCAAAACAGTAGAGACTACGTCAAAAAGCTTATTTTTGATGAAGAGTGGGCCTTGTTTGTCTTACATCATAAAAAAAAAAAATCTTTTTAGTAACCCAAAGCCAATACCTAGCAATGCTGACAGACAAAAGCCTTTGTGTCCAACAGTTACTGGTTCCATCTCCACGACGCCTTACCTCTTCTTTCTCTAACTTTGCATGTTTGCGCTCTGCAGCCACATTTTTTTTCTTATTAAAATTAAACTGTGCATCCTCTTCAGCTTTCAGTAACTTTCTTTTCTTTTCCTCATATTCTCCTATGAGCTCTCCTGAAGTGCTGATTTCCTCAAAAAACTGGGTTCTTTCTTTGGGTTTTTTCATTGAAATCGACTCCACAGTTCCCTTTCAAAAACAGTAAAGCACATCAACATAAAATATGTGGATGCATGTTCAAAATCATGAGCCAACTAAACGAGTACAGCTCCTTACCTGAAACACGAGACAGTTCCGTGCTTTGACCATCACGCCTATCTTTTCCAACTCGGCTATGTAAGCAGAACGAGTCACTGGATTATCATCAAAATGAAATTCCGAGCATCCCCCTAAGAGAATAAAACTGTTATTGGAACTATAAATGCCAGACATGTAACAACTATTCAAAGGTTAGTAAAATTATTTTTCTTATTGAAGTGGCCAGTTATGTTAACAACATAGGTGTTATTAATAAACGCATTCAATCAGTCAACAATTATTGAATGTCTACTCTATGCCAAGGAGAATTCTATAGCAGTGAACAAAACGGAGGACAGTCTGGATCTCAAGGAGCCTATATATCCCACAGTGCAGACAAAAATGAGATATGTAAGTACAATAAAGATGTGAGAAAATGTTAAGTGCTAAGAAGTAAAAGAGAGCTGGGAAGGGGATATGGAAGTTTCTGTGACAGGGAACAGACATTACAATTTTAAACAGGATAGTGTTGCAGGATGAATGCTTATGTCTCCCCCCCCCCCCAATTCATATGTAGAAATCCTAATGGTATTAGAAGGTGGGGTCTTTGGGAGGTCATTAAGTTGTGGCTGTGGAGCCCTCATGAATGGGATTAGTGGGCTTATAAAAGAGACCCCACAGAGCTCCCTAGTTCCTTCCACCATGTGAGAACACAATGAGCTGTATGCAACCCAGGAGAGAGCTCCTCATCTGACCGTACTGGCAACCTGAGCTTGGACTCCCAGCCTTCAGAACTGTGAGAAATAAGTTTCTATTATTTATAAGCTATCTAGTCTGTGGTGTTTTGTTATAGCAGCCCAAACAAACTAAGACAGATGGGCTAAGAGCAAAAACAAAGCTGAGGCATTGCACTTCTGGTCTGAACATATATCACAAAGCCACAGTAATCCAAACAGTATGGCACTGGCATAAAAACAGACACAGAAACCAATGGCACAGAATAGAGAGCCCAGAAATACTGCATGAATGCACCTATATGTGGAATCTAAAATAGTCAAACTCATAGAAACAGAATAGAATGGTGGATGCCAGTGGCCAAGGGGAGAAAAAATGGGGGGAGATGTTGGTCAAGTATTATAAAGTTTCCATTATGCAAGATGCTAAGTTCTGGGGATCTAACAGAGCAATGTGACTACAGTTAACAAGTTGTATTATAAACTTCAAATCTGCTAAGAGGGTAGATCTTAAGTATTCTCACCACAAACACACACAACAATAGTGCCTGCATGCAAAGAAAATGGGAACTATGTAAGGTGGTACATGTTAATTAGCTCAACTGTGGTACTGACTTCACAGTGTATATTAAAGCATACAGGTTTTAAATACACGCAATTTTGTGAAATTAACATTTTTTCTTTTTCTTTTTCTTTTAAAGTAAGCTCCAGGCCCAACCTGGGGCTCAAACCCACAACCTCAAGCTCAGGAGTCACATGTTCCGCCAACCGTGCCAGCCAGGTGCCCCTAAATACATGCAGTTTTTTACCTGTCAATTATACCTCAATAATGATGGGAAAAATAAATTTATGACGATTTAGTAAATAAAGAGTAGGCTAGAGAATCCTTACTGAAACAGAGACTTTTGAGTAAAAACCCAAAAGTGAGAAAGAAAATTCACCAATAAAGATACCTAGGTGATAAAGTGGTAAAAATACTTAAATTACACATTAAGGTATAGGTATACAAGTATTTATTAATAAAATAGTATTTATACATTAGAAAATTAAGTCCATGTTCTAGTGCACCAGAATGAAATATCAAAAACAAAAAACCAAAACCAAGACATGCCTATATTATGGAGGCTCTGTAAACTCTGAACATATAGAAAAGATATTCATAAACAACTCTCAATCTTGCTTCTTCAGGAAACAGGAATTATAGGATTTAAATCACAAAATACAAATTCATAGATTTCACTCAAATTGCTACTCAGTGGTACAAAAACTTTCTATACAAACCAAAAATACAGGGGCATCTGGGTAGCTCAGTTGGTTAAGCATATGACTCTTGTTTCGGCTCAGGTCATGATCTCATGACTTGTAAGACTGAGCCCTGTGCCAGGCTCCTTGCTGACAGTGTGGAGCCTGCTTGGGATTCTCTCTCTGCCCCTCCCCTGCTCACACACGCATGCATGCTCTCTCTTTCTCTAAACTTCAGTAAGTATGTATGTGTATGTGTATATATGTCTGTATATATACATATACTCAGTTCATCACTAAGAAAAAGTTAAACATACGTAAAGAACCTCCATCATTTTAACCTAATAACCAGTAGAAAAATGCTATCTGACAGTAGAGAAATTTGAACAAATATGTCTGCTTTAAAAAGAGTCTTAGTGGAGGGGCGCCTGGGTGGCGCAGTCGGTTGAGCGTCTGACTTCAGCCGGGTCACGATCTCGCGGTCCGGGAGTTCGAGCCCCGTGTCAGGCTCTGGGCTGATGGCTCGGAGCCCGGAGCCTGTTTCCGATTCTGTGTCTCCCTCTCTCTCTGCCCCTCCCCCGTTCATGCTCTGTCTCTCTCTCTGTCCCAAAAATAAATAAACGTTGAAAGAAAAAAAAAATTAAAAAAAAAAAAGAGTCTTAGTGGAGACTCATACAGGTTCTATTATTTACTTCTGAGATTTGCAATCCAAGAGAGGAAAACAAAAAAACCTCCAAATCTCTAGTTTACTATGCCAGTGAAATAATAAATCACACCCTTCAAATAAATAAAAAACAGGTCATCTGACTTAACTTTTGAAAAATCAAAGGACTCATAAGCAAGTATCTACAAAAAAAATACCTCGGATAATCCTTGTAAATGTTTTCTCCTCTCCACTTTCCTCCACGTACACAATTTTTACACTCGCACAAGAAGAGACAGGTTTTCCAATATGTGCTCCATAAATGAGTTCTTGAATATTTTTCACTCTTAAATTAGCTGTTTTCTCTCCCATTACAAAACTAAGTGCATCCATTACATTAGATTTTCCTGGGAAAGAAAAGACAGAGAGAAAAGTTATCCCTTGTTAACAATAAAAAACCTTGCCCAGAGACAAAGAAGCCAACAATGAAAGTGAAATATAGCCAATACACATGTCTAAAGAGTAGTACTGTCTTGTCTATGTTTAAAATGCATGTGACCAATTTTATATAGATCACCGCGTTCTTCCATGCAGCTATGGCAGAGTATTAAGTGGCCTAAATTTAAGGATCTAAGCAAGTGGATCTAAACCCAACTCTCTTCCATCATTAAATATTGTACTATGGCAACTCATTTAACCTCTCTGAATTTCAGTCATTCCATTTTATGATTAACGATCACCTATTTTTTTTTTTAATTTTTTTTCAACTTTTTTTTATTATTTATTTTTGGGACAGAGAAAGACAGAGCATGAACGGGGGAGGGGCAGAGAGAGAGGGAGACACAGAATTGGAAACAGGCTCCAGGCTCTGAGCCATCAGCCCAGAGCCCGACGCGGGGCTCAAACTCACGGACCGCGAGATCGTGACCCGGCTGAAGTCGGACGCTTAACCGACTGCGCCACCCAGGCGCCCCTTTCTCTTTTTTTTTTTTTTTAAATTTTTTTTTTTTTAACTATCACCTATTTTAAAAAATGGCTAAGTATGTCCAAGATATCCCAAGGACTAGAATAAGGTTGCCGGAATACTTATGATTGTAGGAGGTGGAGGTACAGAAAAGTTATAGAGCAGGTCTGAACCTGCAATCCTTTGAAAGGCCTGCTCACAAGATTGGCTGTCATCTGGGGATTTGTATTTTGGGAGAGTTTCCACCACTTTCTGGTAAGAATGTCTCACTGTGCCGAAAGTGTTTATACGACATGATTGATGCTGGACACCTCGCCTGTTTTCTTTTTAGGAGTCTGGAATTTTGGTAGATTTTGGTTTGTGCTAGACAGAGGGTGCCTAGCTGACCATTCCCCAATAAAAATCCTGGGCACTGAGTCTTTGCTTGAGGTTCTTTGGTAGACAACATTTCATGTATATTGCCACTACACATCGCTGGAGGAGTTGCCTGTCCTGTGTGACCCCACTGGGGGAGGATTCTTAGAACCTCGTGCCTGGTTTCTTCAGTTTGTCCCATGTGCCTTCCCTCTTGCAGAGTTTGTTCTGTTCCCTTTCGCTGTAACACCTAACAATCCTGAGTACAACTACACGCTGAGTTCTGTGAATCCTCCTAGCAAATCACTGAAACGGGGGGGGGGGGGGGGGGGGGGGGTGTAGTCTTGGGCATTCCTGATCCAAAGGCCAAATTGTTATACAATCATGAGCCCACAGTTTGCTCTAAGACAATTTCCAAGGTGCTGTGTCATTGCTACTGCCATCTGTATCTATCTACCTATCAATCAATCAATCACATTCCTTCCCCCATATATGCAAGGAACTTAAATTTCCAATGCCAGAACAGGAGGAAGATAATACAAAGAAAATACTGCCAGCCAGTGGAAATACGGCTTAGTTTTAGAAGTTTACGATCTTGGCTTGAACTCACAACCCTGAGATCAAGACTCGCATGCTCTACCAACTGAACCAGCCAGGCGCCCCAGTTTGTAATCTTTCTAAAAAGAATGAGAAGTGGTTAAAATGCTATAAATTTATTCAGCTAAGTTTCAATTAATGACTGGGTATGAAACATGGCTTTTTGGGTTGACTGAAAGCTATTATAAGCCAGACAGGACAAAGTGAATACTAATCGAGTTGAATTAAATCTCACTGTAACAGAATTAAAGAGAAACCAGTTTTGGTCAATCCTTATTTAAAATCTGCCTAAAATAAACACTTGCTTACCCAAATTAATTTATTCCATTAATATCTTTTGAATAGCTATTATGTTAATAGCTATTAAGGATATAGCAAAAGAAGAAGACAAAAAACCTCCCAGCCTAATGAAGGTTATGTTCTATTAAGAGAGACAAAAGACAAAAAAAGACAATTCCATACTAGAGTTAAGTATCGTAAGTAAGGAAATAAACTGGGTGATGGAATAGAGGGTAACTGGGAGACATAACTTCAGATAGGATGGTCAGGAAACATTTTAAGAGCCTACTGACCAGCCAGTGGTAGCTTAAGACTCATCTGCTGAAAAGAATGAATGAATGAACAAACGAACAAACAAACCAAGTTTGATAATGGTCAGATAGGGGACCTCTGCTGTAAAAACGCAAAATCAACATAAGGAAAATAATAATTCTGGAAGAATTATCTTTTAGGTCATCATCACTCAAAGATATAAAAATTACACTATCACTCTCCAGTCTCCAAACCTCAATATTTCCATTCATTTGCTTTCTTAACTAACATGCTAAGTCCCTTTTCATTCCAATTCTGCACATCCTCCTCCCATTTCCTCCTTCTTTCCCATCCTTCTGCCCATTCAAGTCCTTGTTGACACCACATTCAGGTGTCTCCTAGCTGTACTCCTACATCTGTTATCCAGTCTTTGCAACAATCCTATGAAGTAGGTTTTAATTTGTGTTTCATAAATTAAAAAGTAGAGACTCAAAGTCAAACAAATTGTATGTCTTGGAGGTGTCTGAATCCAAAATCTATACACTCTTCCAACAAAAAGCAGAGAATTATAATCCACTATAGTAAATTCTAAAATAAAATTAACACACCTAGACACACTTAAGAGAAGCACTAGCTACTGGAGGCTCTGAGTAGACTTTAGCAGGAGATGATTCGGGGCTAAGTTTTAAAGGGTAATTAAGAAGTTTGGGGAGGGGGTAAACATACCATCCCAGGAAAAGACAACAGCTTGGTCATAGGTACCGAGAAGAGAGCATGGTACCATTTCAGTAAAAAATGGCAAATAATTTTATATAGGTGGAGCAGAGCTTATAAGAGAGAAATTAAACTTTATGCTGAAGATGATGTGAAACGATTGGAGGATTTTAGGAATAGCAGTGAATTTTTCAGACATGTTTTATCAAGATTTCTCAGACAATAACCCACCAGAAAAATGAGCAAAGGATATAAAAAGGCAATTCAGAGAAAAATATAAAAGGCGCCTAAACATATGAAAAGATACTTAAGCTCAGTCATAATAAGAAAAATATAAATTAAAACTGTATTGACTACCAGTTCTATCGTACCGGCAAAATTCCAAAACTCTGAAAACACGTGCCTTTGGTGAGGCAGAAGGGAAACATACCCTTTCATATATTGTTGTTGGAGTTACAAAATGATACAACTCCTATAGAGGGGAAATTCGGCAATAGCTAATGAAATTATAAATCCATTCATCTTTATTTTTTATTTGAATTCCAGTATAGTGAACATATATTAACTTCAGGTATACAATACTGTGATTCAATAGTTTCATATATTACACCATGCTCATCATGATAAACATACTCTTAATCCCCTTTACCTATTTTTTCAATCCTCCTACATACCTCCCTTTTGGTAACCATCTGTTTATTCTCTATAGTTAAGAATCTGTTTCTTGGTTTGTCTCTTTTTTGCTTTGTTCATTTGTTGTTTCTTAAATTCCACATATGAAATCATATGGTATTTGTCTTTCTGACTTACTTCACTTAGCATTATACTCTCTTGCTCCATGTATGTCTTTGCAAATGGCAAGATTTCATTCATTTTTTATGGCTGAATAATATTCCACTGTGTGTATGTATACATATATGTATGTATGTATGTGGTATATATATATATATATATGTATGTGTGTGTGGATATATAAATGTAAATATATATATATATGTATCACTTCTTTATTCATCACTTGATGGACACCTGGGTTGCTTACATATCTTGGCCAATGTAAGTAATGCATCTATAAACATAGGGGTGGAATATCCCCTCGAATTTGTGGGGGGTTTTTAAAGTTTTTATTTATTTTTGAGAGAAAGAGAGAGAGACACAGTGGGCAGGGGAGGGGCAGAGAGAGAGGGAGATGCAGAATCTGCAACAGGCTCCAGGCTCCGAGCTGTCAGCACAGAGCCCGATGTGGGGCTCGAACTCACAACCGTACGATCATGACCTGAGCTGAAGTTGGACGCTTAACTGACTGAGCCACTCAGGTGCCCCCAAATTAGTGTTTTTGTATTCTTTGGGTAAATACCCAGTAGTGCGATTGCTGGATCATAGGCTAGTTCTGTTTTTAACTTTCTGAGGAATCTCTATACTGTTTTCCACAGTGGCTGCACCAGTTTGCATTCCCACCAACAGTGCAAAAGGGTTTTTTTCCACATCCTGGCCAACACCTGTTGTTTCTTGTGCTTTTGATTTTAGCCACTGTGGCAGGTGTGAGGTGATACCTCATTGTAGTTTTGATTTGCATCTCCCTGATGATGAGTGATGTGGAGCATCTTTTCATGTGTCTGTTGACCATCTGGATGTGTTTGGAGAAATGTCTGCTCCTGCTGTCTGCCCATTTTTAATTGGACTATTTGATTTTTGGGTGTTGAGTTGTTTAGCTTCTGTATATATTTTGGATACTAACACTTCATCTAAATCCATTCATCTTTTGAGCCAGCAATTCCACTTCTAAAAATCTATCTCCCTGATTTATGTGCACAACTGTACAATGGCAAATACACAATTATGCAATTCATTACAGGTTGTTTCTAACAGAAAAAGACTGGAAACAACTCAAGTGTCCAAAAATTAAGGGAATGTTTGAAATAGCTGTATAACAGCTACACAATGGAGAATTACACAGCAGAAAGAGAACAGAAGAGGATAAAGTAAAAAAAGTGCATAACAGCATATATAGTAAAAAACTAACTATGAACTTTGATGTAATGAGAAGTGAGGAGTTAGAGATAGCAATACATACATATTTGCTTGCATCTGCAAAAAGAAAACACTGAAAGACGATCAAGAAATGAATGGTCATCTATACAAGGTGAAGAGCAGGACATGGAAACTGAGTTGGATACCTGTCTGCCTCTCCTGGTCCACTTTCTTTTCTTTTCTCTCTCTCTCTTTTTTTTAATTTTAAGTTTATTTATTTTGAGAAAGACAGAGTCAGCACAAGTAGGGGAGGGACAGAGAGAGAGGGAGACAGAGAATCCCAAGCAGGCTCCGCACCATCAGCACGGAGTCTGACACGGGCTGGAACCCACTAAACTATGAGATCATGACCTGAGCCAAAATCAAGAGTTGGACACTTAACCAACTAAGCCACCCAGGAGCTCCTCCTGGTCCATTTTCTACCCTGCTTTCTGCCCTGGATCAATAGGTTCTCATGCCTTTTGGCTTCTACTTGGATTGGGCCAAAGGGGAGCTCGGGCAGGAGGGAAGGAAAAGAATAGGGTCAGGGTATTTATTCCCTTACTTCCCTCTCTGTGAGGTGGCTTCTAGTTAGCTGTGTCTTTCAATAGGTCACCACCCTTTCAAATTTCCTTCTGGGTTCCTTCCTCTCTGGGCCTTGGGTGGTGAAAGATCCATCATGCTAACCCTGCAATTCCTCTAGTCCTTCCAATTCCTTTATAGCCTTACACACATTTGTAATTACTCCCTTTGTAAACAAATCTTCCACAAATTGTCCTCATCTGAGTGTGCCACCTGCTTCCTGTTGGGACCCTACCTGATAGGGGAACAGTACAGAAGCAAGATCTCTTGGTGTATACCTTTATATAGAGTTTTGAGCTTTGAAATATGTGTATGTATTGTCATTTTTTAAAAAAAAACTAAAATTTAAAACTTCTATAAATGAAGGGTGCCTGGGTGGCTCAGTTGGTTAAGCGTCCGACTCAAGCCATGATCTCAGGATCATGATTTGAGCCCCACATCGGTATCTTAAGTCTGCTTAAGATTCTCTCTAAAAAAATTAAAAATAAAAATTCAAAAACAGAAATAAGTAAACTTAAGTGAATATTAAATTGGTGATAGCCATATTGAGAAATGGTTTATTTCAAGGGACCTCAGATCACAAAATTCTGACTGTACATTCTTAGTGGGATGTATTTCAAGCACCAAAAAGAAGTATAAAAGAACTTTAAATTTTCTTTAGTATCTTTATTGTTTGTAATGATACTGGCATTGGTAGTTTTAAGATCATTTTCTCTGTATTATAGATTTAAGCAAATAAGTATATTAGTGATGTTAGGAATTATTTTCAAAGTAAGAAAAAATATTTGCAATGACAAGAATCAGGGCACAGTTATGTTAAAACATAAACATAGTTATGTTAAAACTGAATGGGGGGCACCTGGGTAGCTCAGTGGGTTAAACGTCTGACTCTTGATTTCAGCTCAGGTCGTAATCTCATCGTTTGTGGGATTAAACCCCATATTGGGCTCTGCGCTGTGAGCATAGAGATTCTCTGCTTTAGGGTTCTCTGTCCCCCCCACCCCTGTCCCTACCCTGCTCACACACAAGTATGCACATGCATGTTCTCTCTCAAAATAAATAAGCTTTAAAAAAAAAAAAGCCTCAGTTTTATAAACCTTAATGAAATGCTGATTCAGTCATAAATATTATTTGGCATTAAAACCATCTGGGTAGCACACAGGGTAATGTCTCTGACATCAGCTGTAGCAATAGTTTCTAGATAGGTCCCCTGAAGCAAGGGAAATAAAAGCAAAAATAAACTATTGGAACTACATCAAAAAAAAAAAAAAAAAGCTTCCGCACAGCAAACAATTAATGAAACTAAAAGACAACCTGTGGAATGGGAGAAGATCTTTGCAAATGACATAGTAAATGATTACTATTTAAAGTATGTAGAGAAGTTATACAACTCAACACCCAAAATACAAATAATCCAATTGAAAATGTGCAGACAACACGAACAGACATTTCTCCAAAGAACACATCCAGATGGTCAACAGACACATGGAAAGATGTTCCACATCACTCATCATCGGGGAGATGCAAATCAAAACTACAATGAGGTATCACCTCACACCTGCCACAGTGGCTAAAATCAAAAGCACAAGAAACAACAGGTGTTGGCCAGGATGTGGAGAAAAAGAAACCCTTGTGCACTGTTGGTGGGAATGCAGACTGGTGCAGCACTCTGAAAACCAGTATAGAGGTTCCTCAAAAAATTAAAAATAGATCTACCCTATAATCCAGTAATCACACTACTGGATATTTACCCAAAGAATACAAAAACACTAACTCAAAATGATATATGTACCCCTATGTTTATAGATGCGTTATTTACATTGGTCAAGGTATGTAAGCAGCCCAGGTGTCCATCAACTGATGAATGGATGAAGGAGATGTGGCATGTACATACAATGGAGTAGTACCCAGTCATAAAAAGGAATGAAATCTTGCCATTTGCAACAACATGGATGGAGCTAGAGAGTACAATGTTAAATGGAATAAATCGGAAATGACAAATACCATATGATTTCACTCATGTGGCATTTAAGGAACAAAGGAAGAGAGAGAGAGAGAGAGAGAGGGACAAACCAAGAAACACTAAGTATAGAGAACAAACATAGTTACCAGAGGATAGATGGTAGAGGGATGGGTGAAATAGGTTATGGGGAGTAAAGGGGATTAAAGAGTATACTTATCGTGATGAATGCTGAGCAATGTATAGAATTTTTCAAACACTGTATCATATTAAAATTCAAAACTTAATAAAATTTAAAAAACTTGGGTAAATGCTTGATAAAGAACATTTGGATAATGTCAAAGCAACACTAGGAGACCAGACTAGTTAGAAGGGAAAAACTAATTGCACAATGTAGTGATCGCTGTCACCACCCTAATCCAGGGGTCAATCTTAGCATCACTAGTGGTAAAACAAATAGGTGTTAGGTGATGTAATACCATGAGAAATACACAACATCACCTATGATGGAATCTAGCCAAAACTGTTTAATTTGAACCCATCAGCCTTTTAGGTATTGAATGTTTTCAAATGTCTTTTCCTCATCTATCAAGAAATAAAATGGATCTTCTTTCTTGTGGAAACAAATGAAGATTACTGAGGGAACAGAGTGGCACACAGATTAAAGTAGGGTAAGACCAAAGATTGGGAACTCAGCTAAAAGATTACTGCATTAATCCAAGGAAGAAATGATGAGAGCCTGAAACCCTGAGAGTAGTGGCAAAAGAGGGAAGAGCACAGGTTAGCGTTCTGGGTGTGACAGGGAGAATTTATTTAAAGATGAAGGAGAATTCATTTAGGTGGCAGCCATATGAAACTCCGGGAGTAAAGCATTCTAAGTCCAAGGAACAGCATATGCTAAGACCCTGAAATGGAAATAAGCTTGGTCTGTGTAAGGAAGGCAAAAAAGAAAAGCAATTCTGACCAAAGCATAGTAAACACAGCGAAAAAGAATATTAAAGAAGAGAAATACACAGAGGCCAGATCATAAAGGCCTTTGTGGATCATGGTAGAAATACCGGATTTCATTCCAAGTGTGGGGGAAAGCCATTCGAGAGTTTTAAGCTAGGCAGTGCTCTGATTTATAGATTTCCTTTGTTTGTTAACCACTCACTCTGGGTGCTGTGAAAATGAATTGTAGGCAGACAAGAAAGCAAGCAGAGGGATGTGTTAGGAGGTTATAGCAATAGTCCAAATGAGAGCTCTAGCATCTTCGATTGTGATAGTGGCGAAAAATGGCAAGAAACAACTGGATTCAGGATGTATTTCAGAGGTAGAGTTATTCGGATTTATAGAAGATTAAATGAGGGAAGTGGAGCGTGGAAGGAGGAATAAAGAATGACTCTGGGTTTCTGGTCTGAATAAATGAGTAAACCGCATCCCTTACCAAGCAGGTAAGACCTAGGAAGGAATAAGTTTGTCTCGTGGAAGTGGGGGAGAGGAACTTTGCTACTCTTTCTGATTATGGTACTTTATTTTTTTTAGATTTTATTTTCTATGCCCAACGTGGGGTCTGAACTTGACTGAGCCAGCTAGGCGACTTCTAGGTCTACTAGAAGTAGCAAAAAATGAAAATATGCTGAATATTATAGGCTAGATATATAATTTTGGAAGTCAGTAGCATAAGGATGGCATTTGAAGCCATGAAACTGAATAAGATCGTGTGGGAAAAGAACACAGGGAAGAGAAAGACAAAGGACCTGTTTCCAGGGGGTGGGAGGATTCTAGTGCTTAAGAGACCCGGGGAGAAGCAGCCAACAACTGAGGGCTTGCCAGTGAAACAGGAGAAAACCTAGTTGGTACACAAAGTCAAAAAGAGCCAAGTGACCCAAGGGAGGGATGAAATGTGATCTATCATGCCACCTAGACAGCAAGACCTTCCCTTGACCAACTTCTTTAAAAACACCCCCAGTACTTCCTATCTCTGTTTCTATTTTTCTCCTTATTACTTAACGCTTTAATATTCTATATACTTTTCATATTTAGTGTGTTGTCTGTCTCTCCACCTTTGGATGTAAGTTCTATATGGAAAGGGATTTTTATGTTTGTTCACTGATGAGAATGGTACATGGCATATAGTAGGCATTCAATCATTTTTAAATGAATGAAATACCACTGATATATCAAAGGGAATGAGGATAGGAAATTGGCCACTGACTCTTACAAGATGTAGGTCAACAGTGACATAGAGAAATTTCAGTGGAGCTTGAAAACTTGAAATCACACTTGAAAACTGAATCAAGAGCACTGAGAATGGCTCAGAGTTTCACTGTATTGATAAACTGGGGCAATAGCCTAAAGAGACAGTGAAGTTCAAGGGATTTTCCCCCAAGCATTTCATAAAATTTTTTTTTCAACTTATTTATTTTGAGAGAGGCAGAGAGAGCGAGCGCAAGTGGGGGAGAAGGGCAGAGAGAGAATACCAAGCAGACTCCACACTCCACGCTGGGCCCAAAGTGCAATCCTATGATATAGTAAGATCATGACCTGAGCCAAAATCAACAGTCAGATGCTTAACCAACTGAGTCACCCAGGCGCCCCTATAAAATTTTCAAACATACAAGAAAGTTGAAAGAATTTCATAGTAAACACCCATACATTTACCACTGAATTCTACAATTAACATTGTACTATACTTTCTTTTCATACAGCTATATACCCTCTATAAGAGTGATAATAAGACATGTATTAATGCCAATGAAAACTACCCAATAAGGGAGAAAGATAAAATCCAGAGAAAGAATTACAAAATAAAAGGGGGAAGGATTTAAAACAGAGGTGGAGAGGACTCAGGTACACTTGTAGTACTTCTCTGCTAAATATGCTTCAAAGTCTACCATTTTCTTCCATAAAGTTAAATATATCACCCTGGCAAGGACTGACCCAAAAGGATTTCAACGTTATATCCTGCCGCTCCTCTACACATTCTCACCAATTTGGACTATTAGCTGTCCCACCGACAGACCTTCCCAAACCCCTGGAAAAATACTCTTTACTCTTTGAGCCAGTTCAAATGATAATTCCTCTAGAAAACCTTCCCTAATCTTGACCTCTTCTTGTCCATACCTCCCCAAATCAGATCTAGTATTTTCCTTGCTTAAAGTTCTATAAACAATGTTACTGGGTCTTCTATTTCAATTCGTGTATTTTCTTTTTTTTTTTTTTATTTAAAAAAAAATTTTTTTTTCAACGTTTTTATTTATTTATTTTTGGGACAGAGAGAGACAGAGCATGAACGGGGGAGGGGCAGAGAGAGAGGGAGACACAGAATCGGAAACAGGCTCCAGGCTCTGAGCCATCAGCCCAGAGCCTGACGCGGGGCTCGAACTCATGGACCGCGAGATCGTGACCTGGCTGAAGTCGGACGCTCAACCGACTACGCCACCCAGGCGCCCCTAATTCGTGTATTTTCTTATACTCCCTAAACCTTGAGAGCAGAAGCTGTCTTATAATACATACCTTCTTCTGCTTCTAACACTATGTATATGCAAAAACTATTTGCTAAATTCAAGTGGAGAACACTAAGGTTAAAATCAAAATGAGATTTTTCCCACTACCACAAAAAATCAACATTAGATTTACTAAAAACAAATGAGAACATGTCAAATTTTGACAGGTGGTGACAATAGGAAATTATTACAAAAAGTATGACTAACTAGCTAAATTGAAGTTTAAGAGAAAATGAATGTAACAGGTAATTATCAATTGGTTTAATAAAATCTACCTAAATGTGCCAGTAATTCCGTAAGATTATTTATTAAAAGATGACTTATTAGCAAGTGTTCCAATGAATATAAGTGAAATACCACCCATTAAATTAGTCTTGGATGAGTATTATACTGAATTTTAGCCTTTGTATAGAAGGAGAATGTGAATAGCTCATGCGAAACTCAGCAATAAGTAAACCAGAAATTTTTGTTGTAGAGAGATTATATTAAAGGCAATGCTAAAAGAATCCATGACTGGCTTTCTATGGTTCCAAGCAAAGTCTCTGGGTTACCACAAATTCTCAAGAGGGAAGTGCAGCTTCCAGGGCACCGGGACAAGAGGAATTTGTGAAGGCATTTGCACAATAACCTTAAGACTTGTTGCTAATCACAATATGTATTGTTGAATTAAGATAAGAGATAAGAATATTTTGAAACTTACAGTTTGGCACTAGTTTTAAAAAGTTCAAAACATCACTTCAACAGGATCTTGAGTGGTAATGGGCAAGTGTTTTAGGCTGACTGTAGTATAGGATTTCACGTAAACACACATTCAAAATATTACACTGTTGTAAGTACAAAACAGAATTGAGCAACCCTTCACATAATCACCAGTTAAAAGGCAAAGAAAATCAACTGACGGTGGGTCTGGTAACCTGATATATGAGTGAAGGTTAGGGTAAGAACGTAAGGAATGTTTATAATAATTATCTTTTCAGTGTCTTTTTGACAACAGAATCAAGCGTGAATGAGGAAGTATATTACACAGAAGATGCATGAAAATCCTCAATTATGTGCATATTTCCAAGCTTACCTACTCTTTCACGTATACTAACTGCAAAGAAAACATTAAACAGTAGTTATCTTTATAAAGCAACAGAAGTTTCACAACAGTTTCATAATAATTATACGTCAGGTTGGAGTGCCAGGAAAACACAAATTTCAGTTTCCTACTCAAGGTCTGTCAAATAAGTTAATTTATTCAGGCAAACATTATCTTTCAACCCAAGAATGGTTTCCAGGCTCAGAAAGGAAATCTGGACTGAGAGAGCCAAAAGAAGACTCGAGAGTTAGGGAAAATCTCAAAGTAACTATCATTTCAGGCCCTCCAGCAGCCGGGGTCATTACATCTCTTGTTTCTTATCACAGAGCGGTGGGGAGCCTGGTCAGGCCCGAACTCGGACTCAAGTCCAGGCTCTGCCCCTTACTGGGCAACATTGGAGAGTCATCTGGCCCTTCTGAACCTGTTTCCTAAACCATAAAATGGGATAATACCCATTTATGAGGGTTAAACAGAAATAGGGGTGCCAGGAACTTGGTGAGACTCCATGCATGCCATTATTACTACAATATTCCTGTGTAGAAAGTTCCTTGAATCCAAAATGTTTTTCAGCCTCCTTAGAACCAATTATTTCCTTCAGATCTCACTCTCCGTCTTTGGATGAGGAAGGGAAGGGGATGGTGAGGAGAAGTGTAGCGAGTAAGACAGAGCCACTCACATCAAGCAGGGGCCTGTGTCAACGACAGAGCAGCTCAGGGCACTGCAGCTGAGACCCGATATCGCCCAGACCAGCATCAGCCGGTGACACAGTCAGAACTGATAATCAGCAGAAGGAAAGAGAGAGGACGGCAAAGGCCAGGCCTGATCAAACCCCTTTAAAAAGACAGGATGTGGGGGACACCTGGGAGGCTCGGTCAGGTAAGCCTCTGACTCTTGATTTCTGCTCAGATTGTGATCTCACCATCAGGAGGGTAATAAGCCTTGTGGGGGCTCCAAGCTGAGCGTGGAGCCCGCTTAAGAGTCTCTCCCTCCCTCTCCCCCTGCCCTCCCCCATTTGGGCACGTGAGCCTGCACACTTTCTCCATCTCTCTCGCTCAATTAAGAAAAAAAAAAAAAAGAGGGTGGGGGGGGCGCCTGGGTGGCTCAGTCGGTTGAGTCTCCGACTTTGGCTCAGGTCGTGATCTCACGGTTCGTGGGTTCAAGCCCCGGGTCGGGCTCTGTGCTGATGGCTCGGAGCCTGGAGCCTGCTTCGGATTCTGTGTCTCCCTCTCTCTCTGCCCCTCCCCTGCTTACGCTCTGTCTCAAAACAAACGTTTTTTAAAAAAGAGGATTTCTGCAGCCAGGTGTCAGACTCCCCAGACACTGACCCCTCTATGTCTGACCACTTCCAAACGGCAGCTGGTGGAAGGCTCTGCAGGGTTGATCTCAGGAAAGAACAGAGGTCCTTCCCGGCTTGGACTTAGCGGGAAGTACTGAGCAGAGACCCTGACCGAGGCCTCCTCTCAACAGGGCGCTCAGACGGACTCCAGGGTGGGCTGGTTAGCTTCCTACCTCCTGTTCATCTCGCTTTTTTGTGCCTTGTGCTTTGCGGGACGTGAAAGAAGCTAAGTTACACGGGTGGCGAAATGTCGCTGAGTCTGGAATCCCGAACCTGCTGTATGGTAACCTCGCTTTATGACTGAAATGAGCGGACGCTGTGGGAAAAGACGCAACCCGCGTGTGCGCCGTCACAGCGCGCTGGTGACAAGAGGGAACGAGGAGGGCGGGAGCAGCCACCGCGAAGCTCGGGGAGCCAGCGCAAAGGAGAGGAGGGGCCTGAACAAACCCGGGGTTGGTGTGCGGGAGGGGTCGTGGCGCAGCTGCAGAGGGCGCGGGGGCCAAGGGGTGGAGGGTCTGGGTCCGGACGCCAGGGGGCGGGGGCCGGCGGCGGAGAGCAAGCGGCAGGGGCTGGGAGTAGAGGGTCAGGCGACGGAGGGGTGGGGGCGGAGGGCAAGGGTGGGCACCCGGCGGCGGGGTCTGGGGACACAGGGCAGGCGTGGGCGGAGGGACGGGTGCTGGGGGTGGAGAGTGGGGGGTCTCAGCGGCGTTGGGCCGGGAGCGCAGGGTGGGAGTCTGCGCCCCGCGTGGTTGTTGGAGGGTCTGGGACTGGGGCGGAGGGGTCACGGTTCAGGAGGGGGAAGGGCCAAGAGCGCTGGGTGGGAGTTGGTGGGGGGGGGGGTGGTGGTGGCGGAGGACGAGGCCCTGGGGCGGAAGGCACCTGGTGGCTGGGGGCACAGAGAGGGGGTGGCCCCCCTGGGGGGGTTGGCGGAGGGCTGGGGGTGGAGGGCCAGGGGCTGGGGGCGACGGTGGGCACCCAGCGGCGGGGGTGGGCGCTCGGGAGGTTTGTGGAGGACGGGGGGTGGAGGGTGGGGGTCCCAGCCGGCGGGGGGGCCGGGAGCGCTGGGCGGGGGTCGGCGCCGGGGGGGGGGGGG
>NW_024412413.1:4297785-4320516 GCF_014898765.1 Herpailurus yagouaroundi | reverse complement strand
GGGGGGGGGTGGAGGTCGGGTCGGGGTGGAGGACGAGAGCCAAGGTGGGCACCTGGCGGCGGGGGACGCAGGGCGGGGGTTGGCGCCCGCGGGGTTGGCGGAGGGCCGGGGGCTGCGGGCGGGCACGTGGCGGCGGGGGCCGGGGGCACCGTGTGGGGGTGGGGGCGGGGGGCTGGGGGTGGAGGACGAGGGTGAAGGTGGGCACCCGGCGGCTCAGGGCGGGGGGTGGGCGCCCGGGGGGTTGGCGGAGGCCCACGGCCGTAACCCGCCCGCGTCCAGCCCGCTAGGCCGCCCTCACGTCACGTCCCCTCGGGCAAAATGGGTTCTGGGTGGCCCGGGAGGGCAGAGGCGTTCAGGGTCCCAGTTACCGGAGCCGTTGGGGCCGATGATGCAGGTGAACCTCCTGAAGGGGCCGATGACCTGGCGCCCCCGCCACGACTTAAAGTTCTCCACGAGCAACACCTCCAAACGGCCCATGGCTGCGCCCTCCGCGCCTCAAGCGGCGTCCGCACACGCCGGCGGGAAAGCGCGGGAAGTGCTTGCGGCATCTCGCGAGAGGAGAGCGAGACTCCGGCGAGCGCCGCGCGGTTCCCAAGCAACCGGGTTGTTTACGTTTCCGAGGAGAGCGGGGCTTGGAGAGGTCGCAGAAGGACTGCAAGCTTGCGGAGCCGGCTCGATTCGCACCCGCCCGGCCTCCTAGGGAGCCAGCCTGGCTTAGGCTGCAGCTTGGTTTATTTTGGTTGTCTTTCCTTTTTCATCTCGTTTGTCTTAAAACCCCCTCAGGGTTTCTTCGCGATTTCCAGCCATGGAGATAGCGCAGCCCAGAGACCTGGAGCGGTACTTAAGCCTGGCCAAGAGGAGGCACGGGGAGCTGTGCCGGCAGAAACGGATCTTCAACGCCAGGAACAGGATCATCGGGGTGAGGCCCTCTACCCGGTGGGAATGGGGGGGGGGCAGCGAGGGGCGGGCGGCGGAGACCAGGGATGAGCCCTTGCAGCGAAACTGCTGATCCAAGCACGGCCGCAAAGGGCACCGGCTCGTCGTGTTAACTGCCGAAGAGGGGGAAGACCTTCGCAGACACCTACCCTCTCACTTGCAGGACAGGCAAACTGAGTCCTGCAGCAGGGACGGAGCTTGCCTGCAGTGAGTGGCTAGTCAGAGACCGGAAGGCGGGTCTCGTTTCTCTGAACCGGATTTTCTGCACCACCAGGGGTTCCTTCCAGTCTATTCATTTGACACATGCCAGCGAGTTACTATTTTGTGGCACGCCTCAGCTGGGCACAGGAAATGAGGAATATGGCAATCCCTGCCTGACCTTGCAGAGTTCATGGCCCGATGGACTCTGGCATTAAAACGGTCACATTAGCAAACCGTGAGAGACTCTTAAATACAGAAGACAGGGCCGCCTAGGTGGCTCGTCGGTTGAGCCTCGCACTTCGGCTCAGGTCATGATCTCACAGTTTGTGGGTTCGAGCCCCGCATTGGGCTCTGTGCTGACAGCTCAGAGCCTGAAGCCTGCTTCAGATTCTGTGTCTCCCTCGCTCTCTGCCCCTCCCCCACTCACGCTCTGTCTGTCTGTCTCTCTCTCAAAAATAAACACTAAAAAATTATAAATACGGAAAACAAACCGGAGGTTGGGGGCGGGGGGGGGCGGAGCTGGGCTACATGGGTGATGAGCATTAAGGAGTGAGTGCACTTGGGATCCGCACTGGGTGTTGTATGTAAGTAATAAAGTACTGGGTTCTGTTCCTGAAACCAATACTGCACTGTATGTTAACTAACTTGAATTTACGTAAATAAATAAATAACATACTCTAAAAAAAAAATTAACTATAGTACAAAAAACAAAAATGGTCCACTGCTCACAGCAGTGGAATCGGGGCTGTGAGGGAGGGGAGCATGGGGTGTCAGGGGTGCACAGACTGAGACTGGGAGAGGAGGAGTTGCCCTGTTCTGCAGATATCTATCAACTAAGAGAAAGGGAGAAGGAGGCTCTGGGGACAGGCTGAAAAGGTATGAAAAGAACTGATGTTTCCCTAAGACAACTAGTTAACAGTGGAACAAGGCTTAAAAAAAGATCAGTAGGATTGTTATCAACCGACTAAAATTATCTGGCTGTAACTCCACTCCCTTTGTTTTCCATTTCCAGGGAGACACAGACGCCTGGGATGCTCAGGTTCATGACCAGAAGATAAAAGAAGCAACCGAAAAAGCTAGACATGAAACTTTTGGTGAGCATCTCTTGAAGCCTAGCTAGCAGTCCTTCTATATATACAGCTAGCAGTCTGTATAACTCCAGACTCCGGTCGTCATTGCTTCAAAAGTGTAAAAGCTTGTCATTTTCACACTCTTCATCCTTTTAAAATTTCACCATTGTTTGTGCTCAGTTAATGTGCTGATTCTTTCTCTCTCGACAGGAAAACAGCTATTGAATTCTATGGGGGGTGTAGGAAATGTATTGTGAGGGTAAATGTACATTGTTCTCGGGACCATAAACCCGAGAACATAACCCCGAGAACATAAAATTTTATGTTTATTTTTGAGAGAAAGAGAGAGTGTGCGCGAGCCGGGGGGACACAGAGAGAGACACACACACGCGCAGAATCCCAAGCAGGCTCCACTCTCTGAGCTGTCAGCACAGAGCCCGATGCGGGGCTGGAACTCACAAACTGTGAGATCATGACCTGAGCCGAAGTTCGGACGCTTAACCGACTGATGCGCCCAGGCGTCCCTGTTCTCAGTTTTCTTTAAAAACCGGACATGGGGGCGCCTGGGTGGCGCAGTCGGTTAAGCGTCCGACTTCAGCCAGGTCACGATCTCGCGGTCCGTGAGTTCGAGCCCCGCGTCAGGCTCTGGGCTGATGGCTCGGAGCCTGGAGCCTGTTTCCGATTCTGTGTCTCCCTCTCTCTCTGCCCCTCCCCCGTTCATGCTCTGTCTCTCTCTGTCCCAAAAATAAATAAAAAACGTTGAAAAAAAAATAAAAAAAAAAATAAAAATAAAAATAAAAACCGGACATGAACACCCTTAAACACACACACCATTCTCTGCCAAAAAGTTTCAGACCTTCTCCTGGGGACAGCTGCTTGCACTAGAGGACACAGGGACACTCTTGGTTCACACTGGCTGTGGTGACTCAGAGCAAGATAAGATACTGTCGGAGCTCTGAGATAATTCCAAACAGGGGCGCCTGGGTGGCTCAGTAGGTTAAGTGTCTGATTCTTGATTTTGACTCAGGTCACGATCTCATGGGTCATGGGATAGAGCCCTGAGTGGGGCTCCTTGCTGAGTGTGGGGCCTGCTTAAGATTATCTCTCCCTCTCTGCCGCTGCCCCACCTGTGCGCGAGCTCTCTCTCTTACAAAATAATAAACATTTTTTTAAAAATTCCAAATAGAATTCACTTTCCCACATCAGGTGCAACAAGTCCAGCTTATTTCTTCTTAAAGCACTATAAGGATTTTTTAAATAGGAAGAAGCAGGATGCAAAATTGTATATACCATGGGCTATCCGTTAAATGTTAAAATATATAAAAAGAAATAAGCTTAGAAAAAGACAGAAAGGAAATAGACCAAAATGTCAGCAGTGGTGATGTTGGGATGATGGAATACAAGGGAAATATATTTTTTTCTTTGTACCATTCTCTAGTTCCTAAGCAGTTTACCTTTGTCATGTTTAAAAATAATTCAAACCTGGGGCACCTAGGTGGTTCAGTCGGTTAAGCATGGGACTCTTGATTTTGGCTCAGGTCATGATCTCACAGTTTGTGGGATCGAGCCCCACATTGGGCTCCTCACTGGGCGTGGGGCCTGCTTGAGATTCTCTCTCTCTCTTTCTCTCTCTCTCTCTCTCTCTCCCCCCCCCCGCCCTTTTCCCGCTCGCACACTCTAAATAAATAAATAAATAAACTTGAACAAAATAATTGTTACAAGATAAATAAAACTTACAACAATGAATTAACTGCAATTTTTTTATTCATTCCCCTATGGGCAGATTTTTTTCCAAACCCCGCTGCATGCCTATCCAGGCATTATGTCCCTAGTGTATGCAGGTGAGAGATACCATAGAAGAGGAACTAATACGTATCGGGGTATGCATGTTTTCAGGTTTATGGGATATTGGCAAGTTGCTTTCCAAAGTTATAAGTGCACCAAGTTACATTCCCACAAGCAGTAAATGAGAAATCTTGTTTCCTTACTGTCCTTACTAATGTTCTTACTAATATACTCTATTATTAGCATTGTAAATATTTTGCCAACTTATTAGATGTTTCCCATCTTGTAAGGTCAACCATCTTTTCACAACTTCTTGATCATTTGGGTTTCTTTCTTTTTTAATTTCTTTTTAATGTTTATTTATTTTTGAGAGAGAGAGAGAGAGATCACCAATGGGGGGAGAGGGGCAGAGAGAGAGGGAGACACAGAATCCAAAGCAGGCTCCAGGCTGTGAGCTGCAGCACAGAGCCTGACGTAGGGCTTGAACCCACGAGCGGGGAGATCATGACCTGAGCCGATGTTGGTCGCCCAACTGACCCAGGCACCCCCATTCAGGTTTCTTTATAGTGATTTTCCTGTTACTATTCTTGACCCATTATTGTCTTTGGTTGTTTGGTTTTTTAAACTGATTTGTAGGTACTCTTTGTATATTCAGAATACTAATTTTGGGGCGCCTGGGTGGCTCAGTCAGTTAAGTGTCCAACTTCAGCTCAGATCATGATCTTGTGGTTTGTGAGTTCGAGCCCCACGTTGAGCTCTGTGCTGACAGCTCGGAGCCTGAAGCCTTCTTCAGATTCTGTGTCTCCCTCTCTCTCTGCCCCTTCCCCGCTTGCTCGCTCGCTTGCTCTCTCTCTCTCTTTCAAAAATAAACATTAGGGGCGCCTGGGTGGCCCAGTCAGTTAAGCGGCCGACTTCGGCTCAGGTCATGATCTCACGGTCTGTGAGTTCGAGCCCCACGTCGGGCTCTGTGCTGACAGCTCACAGCCTGGAGCCTGTTTCGGATTCTGTGTCTCCCTCTCTCTGACCCTCCCCCCTTCATACTCTGTCTCTCTCTGTCTCAAAAATAAATAAAGGTTAAAAAAATAAATAAACAGGGGCGCCTGGGTGGCTCAGTCGGTTGAGCGTCCGACTTCGCTCAGGTCACGATCTCACGGTCCGTGAGTTCGAGCCCCGCGTCGGGCTCTGTGCTGACAGCTCAGAGCCTGGAGCCTGCTTCAGATTCTGTGTCTCCCTCTCTCTCTGGCCCTCCCCCCGTTCACGCTCTGTCTCTCTCTGTCTCAAAAATAAATAAATGTTTAAAAAAATAATAATAAATAAATAAATAAATAAACATTAAAAAAATTTTTTTAAATATTCTTTAATGGTTGTGTTACTCTTGTGAAGGCTTATATTACTTTTAGAATCACTAGAAATTATTTTTTAAGGTGGATTCAAATTTATTTTTTCTCTGAACCTTAATCTTATGGGTATGCTGTGTCTCTTCTAGCTGCTGAAATGAGGCAAAATGACAAAATCACATGCATATTAGAAGGCCAAGAAAGGAGAGATAGGAAAAGCCTCTGTAAAGCCATCAATGACTTCCAGCAGACCTTCCAGAAGCCAGAAACTCGCCGTGAATTTGACCTATCTGACCCCCTAGCCCTTAGGAAAGATCTCCCAGCCAGGCAGTCAGATAACGATATTCGGAATACAGTATCGGGAATGCAGAAATTCATGGGAGAGGATTTAAACTTCCACGAGAGGAAGAAATTCCAGGAGGAACAAAACCGAGAATGGTCCTTACAACAGCAGCGGGAACGGGAGAGTGCCCGTGCCCACCAAAGATGTGCAGGTAATGAAGCCCAAAGGGACAAACCGGTCCCAATACTTTCTCCGACCAATCAAACCCGTGGGTTTCCCCCTGCTCTGTTTGGTGTTTCATGTCCTACCACTGTGCTGTGTTGGCCGCCGGGGAAAGAGCCTGTGTTCCAGGATGTAAACGTCTTCATTTCTGAGCTTGCAACTCTGTGCTCCCCCTGGGCTCCAGCCAGGTGCAGGTGCAAAACCCACCCTGCCCAAAGGAGGTGCCCAGTCTGCTGGGAAGACAGTGGGAAATACACAGGTCCAGTTGGGTCTTCTGGGGGCTGTGTTAGAAGTTCTCGCAGGGAACGGGGGGGCGGCGGGGTGAGGCCTAGGGCGCAGGGGTCACGTGTCCTCACCAGGACCCTCCAGGCCCAGGGAACCCCGCTGGCAAAGCCACCAAGACCTGGAACAACCTCCATCCCTGAGGCAGTTGCGACAAGTCCAGTAAACTCTGCCTGCACTAAGGTGACCGGTGTTTTCTTTTTTTTTGTTTCAAAAAAAAATTTTTTTTTTTGGTAATTTTTATTTATTTTTGAGAGAAAGAGTGCGAGTGGGGGAGGAAGGGAGAGAGAGGGAGACGCAGAACCTGAAAGGGGCTCCAGGCTCCCAACTGGCAGCAGCAAAGCCTGACGCGGGGCTCGAGCTCACGAACGGCGAGATCGTGACCTGAGCCGAAGGCGGACGCCTAACCGACGGAGCCATCCGGGCGCCCCAAGGTGACCGCCAAGCTTCCGCATCCGAGCTCCGTTTTCAGGCGGCTCCTTCATCTGCGGCCTGTGCCACAGCTGGTCATCTCTTCCTCCTGGAAATACTTCCTCCGCCAGCTTCCAGGACCCGCTCTCATCCCCCGGCCCCCTGGTTGGTTTCTCCTCCCCTTCCGAACCAACCTCCGGGTGTTGTTGCTTACCAGTGCCCTCTGCGCCCTGCCTGCCCCAACCACACTCGGTCTCTTGGCGCTCTCAAATAGTCTCGTGGGTTTAGATACCACCGATAGGCCATCTTTCCCCCAAACGGACCCTTCCAGCCTGGATTCTTCCCTGATTCTCAGCCCACACGTCCTGTCACCTCTGGACGTTTATCTGCTCTTGGGTGTCTAACGAACCTATCAGAGTCAACACAAGACACCCTGGCCTGCCCCCCGTGAACCGCCACCCCCGTCAAGGGGAACTCCATTGTTCCAGTTGCGCAAGCCCCAACCCCAAGGCGTCTTGACTCCTTCCTTTGTCTCAAACGCCATGTCCAGTCCAGCAGCAAATCACCCCAAATCACAACCGCCTCCCTCCACCTCCACTCTTACCCCTCTGGGCTAAGCTGTCAGCATCTCTCAGTGCGATTATTGCAATCGCCTGCAGGTGGTCTCCCTGCTTCTGCCCTTGGCCCTCTATAGTTGCTTCTCAACCCAGTGACCAGGATGATCCTGCTAAAAATTAAGCTAGATCTTTTGCGCACACCCTTCCAATAGCTTCTCATTTTACTCAGAATAAGCACCAGATTCATCTCAGGGACCGGGAAGGTTTTCGTAGTCTGGAATGATCCCCTACCACGCTGCCTTTCATTCATTTCATCCTCGCCACACTGGCTTCCTCACTCAGAATGTTAAGTGTGTCAGGCTCACTTCTGCCTCAGGGCCTTTGCACCTACTGTTTCCTCTGCCTGGAAACATTTCCCCATATATCTGCATGGCTTGCCCCTTATCCTTCTTTGGGTCTTTGATGAAATGCCATCTTACCAGAGAGGTCTCTCCCCTGACCACTATTTTAAATTGCAACCCCGTACCCTCCCCCATGCCCATACTCTTGTATCCCTTTCCTTGCTGTATTTTTCTGCAAAGCCCCATCACTGACATACTGTATGATTATTTATTTGTCATCCCTCTCCCCAGCATCCTATCCCAGGCTCGTTGAAGGCAGGAGATTTGCTCTGTCTTAGTCACTGCTCTGTCTTTCGTTCTCGGCACATAGATATCTGTTGAACAATGCATCCGTAGGGCTTTCAAGATCTCCGCCACCTCCCAGGCTCTCCACATGTCCATCTCTGGCTAAGAGACTTTGTCTCAGCCTTGGACTTGGTCCTTGAACTGCCCCCTGGACATCTCCCTGGACTTGGTCCTTGAACTGCCCCCTGGACATCTCCCCAGGCGCTTCAGAACATCCTGGAGAGTAACCCTGAACTTCCCTCTGGCTCTGCTCCTCCCCCCGCCATCCTCCCCTCTACCAATGACACCTCCTTCCCTAGTCAAGTCACAAACCCAGGAGTCCTCCTTGAGCCACCCTTGTTCTCAGGCCATCCTCAGTTCCTGTCCTTCCACCTCCTGCACGTATCTTGAATGGCCCGCTTCTCCCATCCCTGCTGTCACCACAGTGATACGAGTCACCACCTTCTTTTTTTTTTTTTTTTAATCACCTGGAGGGACCACACCAAGGGCTTTCTAATAGTCCTTCATGTTCTTTCTTGTCCTTTCTGGTCTCTTCTCAACATAGCAGTCA
This sequence comes from Herpailurus yagouaroundi, assembly GCF_014898765.1. NCBI lineage: Eukaryota > Metazoa > Chordata > Mammalia > Carnivora > Felidae > Herpailurus > Herpailurus yagouaroundi. Next base: position 4,312,196 of record NW_024412413.1, on the reverse strand, counting down.
GCGTGCTGATTTTTAAACAATGTCACCCCTACTCCCTCCATCCCAGCTTAAAACCCTCCAATGGCTTCCCTCTTACATCTGGAACAAAATGCAAAATCCTCTGTAGCCTACAGGGCCCTGCGTGCCCTGTGTCACCTTATGCCCCCTACCCCACTCACTGTGTTCCAGCCACTTGGCTTCCTTTCACTTCTGGGTGCCAACAGATCCTTGTTCATGTCAGACCCGTTGCACCTGCTCTCCACCCAGCTTCTTGTCCTTCCAGACCTCAGCTCCAAGGTCACTTCCTCCCAGAGAAGCGCTCTTCCTCTCTTCCTCCCCATCCCCGTCTGCCTGAGCCAGGTATTCCCAGCGTGTCCCCTCCCAGGAGGACCCTTTCCCCCTACAGCACTTCCACAGTGTGCATTCATAGATCTCTTTCGGGGTTCATCTGTTTGTGACCTGGCTCATCGCCCAGACAGTAAGTTCGCCAAAGGCAGGAAGAACCCTTTCTGTCTTGCCCGTCACTACACACTTTGTGCCCTGCAAAGGGCACAGTCCTGTGTGTACCTCCTCGTGGCACTGTGTCAACTGAAAGGATGAATGAAGGAGGGGAAGACAGGTGAAGCTCAAGTGGAACGGAGGCCCCTGCCTCTCGGCTGGAGTTTGCTCTTGTGTTTGGACATCAGGAGGATGCCATGGGGCACAAACACCACGTGAAGGACCTTTGGATCGGTGGCTTTTTGTTTGTTTGTTTAAAGTAACAACCCTGCAACGTAGGAGTTGTCCTGCTTCCCAGATGAGGGCTGGAGGCTCGGAAAGGTTGGGTAATAGTTCAGGTTTGCAGAGCTAGGGAGTGTCTGGGCTGGGATAGGAGCCTGCTCTTATCTGAGTCCAGATCTTTACCTTTTGTTGTTTGCATGATCCACGTTAACCTCTTCTGATGCTGCCGCTGCTCATTGGCCTGGAAAAGTCCTAGTGTCACTGCACGAATATCTCCCCACTCTGACACCCCTCCTCTGCGGAGCCCCATCTGCTCCCCACAGCAGAGCTCCCTTGTCCTTGTAAGAAGATGGATGAGGGCCCCAGCCCAGGACCACAGCAGACATCACCAATTCCCAGCAGAATTTACCCATCCCCAGCAGACATCACCAATCGCCAGCAGACCTTACTGATCCCCGGTAGTGATGCTGACCCTTGGGGCCTGCACCCAAGAGCTCTACCTGAATCACCTCATCTAAGTGTCCCAGCAGCCTTGAGCATCCCCTCTCTCTGGGTGAGGGCAGGATAAGAAGAGACGCGTGGCTGGACACTCCACAGGGTGCTCTGCGCACCTGGGAAGGAGCTCTGGGCGGGCAAGCGAGGTGTGACTGCGTTTCGTTTCCTTTCAGAGGACCTCTACTTCAAGACAAGGCTGCAGTTTGATGAAACGGCCAAGCATTTACAGAATCTGGAAAGTGCCACCAGAAAGGCGGTTTGTGCAGCTGTGAAAGAATTCAACAGGAACCAGGTAGCTCCCGGGACGCCCCAGTCTCCCCGTCCCAAGTCCCAAGCTCAGCCCTTCACCGACTCACACCACACAACCCACATGGCCCTCCCGGGGGCTGCCCTGGTACAGATTGAGTGCGCCCCCGCCCCTGCTCCTGAGCTTGGGAGCCTGGGGATGGGGGGGAGGGAGGGCGCGGTGGGCTTGTCTAAACTCTGCAAACCTCAGATTCTTCTCTAACACCGAGGACAGTGACATCTACCTAAACGGCCATCCAGCACTGCTCTGGCATCCTGTCTTGGTCTCACTTCTTTGTCACCTCTCAGAGCTCATCCTCATCAAGACCAGGTCCTGGCACTCACTAAGGGCAACAATCATCATGTTGATGATCGGGGGCTCCTGACACCTCCCTCCTCTCTAAACTCTGCGGGACCTCCTCCCAAACTCTCCACCTCCGGCCTTTTGCTCCGCCCGTTCCCTCACTGGCCTTGCTTCAAGCTCTCTATTCCTCCAGTTAATCAGACCCCGGCTCCAGACTTCTTTACAAATGCAGTTCTACTTCCTGGGTGGGATGGGGGCCGCCCTGGATTCATTTATCCGGTGAACTGGTTGCCCAGAACTGTGGTCTGTGGAGTAGGGCAGGCGGGACGATGAGCTGGAGAACACGAAGGGATAGGAGAACTCTGCTGCAGTGTTTTTGCAGCCTCGCCGTGTTTAACTCCCATGTGTGCATGTGTATTATGAAGCACTGTTCATGTGTGGTCTAATGGTGTCACGCTGTGAGATAAATATATTGGAACACAAGCTCAAAAATGTCCTGCTGGTGGGACATTTATGTAATCAAAACCTCCGGGAGAGGCGGGACCAGAGACCAGAGACCAGAGAGAATGTTGGTTTTCAGCGGGGCAGCGGTTGGGGGTGGGGCGGGGACCGAGGAGGACAAACTGCCGGGGATGGGGGGAGACCAAGGACAGACCGAGGCACCAGCCGGGAGACCGAAGGCCATCTTAGACATCCTCTCGTCCTTGCCTTGTGTGCAGACGATGCCCAAGAGGAGAGGTCACCTGCTCCAGGGCCCGCAGAGAATTCATGGTAGATGGGGCTTTTGTGTACTGTGTGCTGGGTACTCTGTGCCGTGAGCTGGGTGCTGTGAGCTGGGTGCTGTGTGCTGGGTACTGTGTGCTGGGTGCTGGGTTCTGTGTACTGTGTGCTGTGAGCTGGGTGTTGTGTATTGGGTGCTGGGTGCTTGGTGCTGTGTGCTGTATATTCTGTGCTGTGAGCTGTGTGCCGTGTACTGTGTGCTGGGTGCTGTGTACTGGGTGCTGGATTCTGTGTACTGTGTGCTGTGAGCTGGGTGCTGTGTACTGGGTGCTGGGTGCCGTGTGCTGGGTGCTTGGTGCTGGATGCTGTGTACTGTGTGCCGGGTGCTATATGCCATGTACTGTGTGCTGCGTACTGGGTGCCGGGTGCTGGGTGCCGGGCGCCGGGTGCTGTGCATTGTGGCCGCTCTTCCGGCCATTCATTTGGTCGCTCGCTCAGTGGCTCAGCGGATCATTTAGCGAGCCCTCCCGCTGGGGGACCGCCCTTGGCCTTCTCAGAAACCGTTTCGCCGCACTCGTAGACGCTCTCACTCGGTAACCTCCGCGGCGAGCGCCTGCACCGCGCCAGCCCTCTCGGGGTCCCCCAGCTCCGCGCGTGCGCGCTGCCAGGCCACGCCGCCAGGCCACGCCCCCGGCGCCCTGGGAAGCCGCCGTCGGCTTTTGCGGCTCTGCTCCTAGGTGGAAACAGGCCGGAGCATCCAGGCAGAGGCCCAGGTAACCGTCCTCCGGAGCCACTTGCGGGCGGGCCGGGCCGGCTCTGCAGAGGAGGCCCCCACTGGAGTGTGTCCCCCTGGGAGGAGAGGGCTGCTCCTTTCCCTGGACACGTGCTGCGGTTCAGGGCCGGTGGCAGACGCCGGACCCCGACTGTGCAGGCGCCAGGCCGGGCTCTCGTCTGCCGCCTTGGGACGACCCGGCTCAGTGCCTCCGTTTTACCATCTGTAGAGTGGGGATAATGGTAGCACCCAGCAGTACCAGTCAGAGGGAGCCAAGCCTGCAGGTCGGCTGAGGGCTCTGCTCCTCGTCACCCTCACCCCGAAGCCCAGGGCCCCCAACCGCAGCAGCACAAGAGAAGGAACGTGTCCTGTCCTGTCCCTCCCCCCACCCCCCCAACCCCGCCTCATCCTGCCACGACAGTCACCTCTGCTCACACTTCACGGGCCCGAGGAAGCCACGTGGCCACGAGCGCTCTAAGCAGGTGGGGAAGTACGGCTGCGCCACCTTGCAGGAGGAGCTCGGGAGATAGTTTGTGACCAGCGGCAATGACTGTCACACGTGCTCGTGAGGTCGTCGTGGGATTAAACGAGTGAATACACGCAACGTGTTGGCCCGTTTGGCGCACTGTCCTCCAACTACCTTCCCCGGCCAGAGGGGTATGATTAGTCGATAAACAAACAACGAATTGTTTAATTAATTAACTCAGTGCGTGAGTCCGGGCTCGTCCCACCGCAAAGCCTGTGCTGCCGTGACGCCGTCGAGCTGGCCTTTCGCGAGCGCGCGCGGCGTGCGGGCACCTTGCCCAGCGCCCTGTTTGCTGCTAGAGAGAACGGGTAACACCGAGCCGAGAACCGGCTGCAGCCCAGAGAGGGGGCGTGGCTTGCTCCGGTCACATGGCCAGGGCCCTGTCCCTCCACTCCTCACCCTCCCCGGAGCAGGGATCTGACCCGGAATCTGTCTGTCCCCGGGGCCTGTGGCCCACGTGCATCGAGAGCATTTTCACCTTTGTGGGGTCGCCGCCGTTGTGAATCACTCTGGCGGGTGTTCTCTGTGGCCTGCGGCCACCCAAGGGGACCAGGGCCACTGGGAGGGGCACGCAGCCCTGCCCTGGGGGAGATGGCGGCCTAACCTGGGGAGGCCGCTCCCCTCTTCGACAAATCAGTGCAGAGGGGGGCTCCCTCAGCCCAGCCCTCGTGCCCCCCATCACCCAGGCTGCCAGGGTCCAAGGGCCTCCCCACGCCCGCCTGCCGACTCTCCGCCCCCGCCCCACCTGTCCCAGGCGCACTTTACCATTGTCTTCCTTCAAGAGACCCCAGTGAGATGCGCCAGCCTTGCCTCAGTCCCCACGGGGTCACCCAGGGCATCTTCCTCACTGTCCGTCCTCCCCTGTGCAGGCCACCGAGTCAGTGGAAAGGAAGACTCGGGAGAAAAAACAAGAACAAGAAGACGACTTGGCCGAGATCTCCAACCTGCTGCGTGGGGACCTGCTCTCTGAGAACCCGCAGCAGGCAGCCAGCTCCTTCGGGCCCCACCGCGTGGTCCCCGACCGCTGGAAGGGCATGACCCGGGAGCAGCTGGAGCAGATCCGTCTGGTTCAGAAGCAGCAAATCCAGGAGAAGCTGGTACCTGCCCGCCCACCCCCCACCCCAGCCCCCAGCCGCAGACCTGTACACCCACTGCCTTCCTGCAGCCGTCTAGTTCTCACCGCTGCTGTACTTGTCCCTAGAAGCAGCTCTCAAGGGGTTTACGTTTGGGGAGGTAGGGAGATATGTACTGGGGTGGAAGTAAGGCTGGGCCAAGGGGATGGAAGGTGCTGAGTTTGAGAAGGGTCCCCAGGGGGCTGGGAAGTGACATTGGAACAAAGACCTGAAGGAGGGGAGGCAGTACACCACGCGAGTATTGCAAATATTGCAAACATCGGAGGAAGGACCACCAGGGGATGAACTGCAAGGACAAGGCATTGAGGCAGGAGTAGAGAAGAGCAGGGAGCCTGGTGGGCTGTGGAGGAATGAGGGGGGAGGGAGAGGAAGAGGTCTGGGAGGGGGAAGGTCAAGGTCCTGGCAGCCCATGGGGAAGAGCTTTTCTGTGATGGAGATGAGGAGCACTGGAGGGTTTTGAGAGGAGTGACACGTGTGGCAGGATCCCTCTTGCTGCTGTTTTGAGAAAAGGCTCTATTGGGGTGGGGGTGGGGTGGGAGGAGAGGGCCTGTTACGGAGGCTGTTGCAGCGGTCAAGGTGAGAGATGATGTTGGCTGGTCCAGGGCCCTGGCAGCCAGGGTGCTGAGAAATGGTCAGATTCTGGGTCTATTTTGAAAGTAGAGTGAGCAGGATTGGTTGAAGGGTTGGGTGGGGCATATGAGACCCAGAGGAGTTAAGGATTACTCCAGGCCTTGTGGCCTGGGCAATGAGAAGGATGGAGTTGGCATTTACAGAGACAGGAAGAGGGCGAGAGGAGCAGGTTGATAGGGGAATGGAAGTCACAAGCGCAATTTTGGAAGTGATGTGTGTGCAGTGTGTGTCACACATCTATATCTGTGAGGATTCCATGCCTGAGCATGGCAGAAAACCCTAACTAACAGCATCTTAAATAAAACAGAACTTTATCTCTGGCATATAGACATCACATGGCAACTCCAGGGTCCTTGACTAACATTCTGCCATCCTTGGCAACTGGCTCCCTCCTCCTAGTACATGATGGCTGCTTGAGCCCCAGCCCTCACATGCATATTCCATCTAGCAGGAAAAGGAATGAGGAAGAACACTCTAAGGACATTTCTCGGAAGTTTCACAGGACACTTCCGCTTAAATTCCACTGGATAACACTTAGTCACAAAGTTGCCCCTAACTGGGAAATGTAGTGTTTATTTCAGGCGGCAAGGTAGCCGGCAATGGTTTTATTGTGGAAGACCGAAAAATGGCTACCGGGAGGCAAGTAACATTTTCTGCCACAACCTAAAGCCAGTAGGCAGTTGGATACATAGTCGGGAGTTCAGAACAAGGTCTGGAGACATAAGCATAGAGGCATGGCCACACAGAGAGTATTTAAAGCAGCGAACCTGGCTAAGGTCACGCAGGGAATGAGTGAAGACAGGGAGAAGGGGACTAAGGACTGAATCATGGGACAACCCCCACCCCCACCTTCATTTATAGAGAGCGAGGGGGGCTGAGAAGGAGCAGCCAAAGGGGGAGGAGGGACCCGGCAAGGGGAGCCCCCAGGTCAAACCCTGTGGCTGGGCTGCTGGCTGAACCCAGGATCCAGGGGGCAGTCGCTGGGGACTCTATCAGGAGCATCTTTGGAGGAGGCGTGGGGGGACGGAAAGGTAACAGGCAGGAAGGAAGTGGAGACCCACCGATGCAGACACCGCTTTCAAAGCGTTTTGCTGAAAAAGGAGCAGAGAAATGGGGTGGTAGCTGGTGGGGACAGTCGTTTGCTTTTTCTGATTATGGAAATAACAGCATACTTGTTATGCCACGAGGGCGACGCAGTAGAGAGGGGGAAATTGATGTCAGAGGGGACTTGCTGGAGCCCGTGTCCCCAGCAGGAGAACAAGGCCCTGGGAGCACTAGCTGAAGCTTGGGGTGGGTGGGAACTCAGGCTGATCGTCCTTGGCCGTGGGGGTGGGCTTCACTTCCGGAACCCCTGTTTTCTGGGGAAACAGGAAGGGAGCTCAGCGGCCGAGGGTGAGGGGGTCAGGTTGGGGGTTCGAGGACTGAGAATGGTCATTAGGAGAGCAGGAGAAGAATGGCCTAGGGGAAAGGGGAGGGATGGCCAGGCAGAGCCAGGCCTGGAGGTCATGCACTTGAAGTGTCCTCAGTGAGTGCAATCAGATGACGTTCCCCGGCCACGCTTGGCTGTACAGACCTGCCCGGCATGTCTGACCCAAGTGAGAGTTTCGAGGGCACCGGGGGCCGTGGACGCCGGGCCGAACAAGGAGGAAATGAAGTCACAGGAGAGACAGGACAGTAGAAAGCGCGCGGTCAGCGGATGGCAGGTCCCGGGGTGGGGCGAGGACTCGAAAAACCGGGCTGCTGGAGAGAGGGTGGAAGAGGCAGATCAGAATGGTGGTGGACGGGACACTTGGGGGTGACACTAGGGAGGCTGACATCCTTGGTAATGACAAGGTGGGGGCAGATGTTCTCGAAGGGGGGCGGGGGGGTCTCTGGACCGGCAACATCGGCATTGCCTAGGAACCTGGGAGACATGCAGGTTCTCAGGCCCCACCCCAGACCTTCTGAACCAGAAATCCTGGGGCAGACCCACAGTCTGGAGCCAGGAAAGCCCCCCAGGGGTTCTTCTGATGCCCACTGGAGTTCGAGGATCACTGGTAGGCTGGGCCCAGGGGGTGACAGCTGATAGGCTGGCACTGGGTCTTTGGAGAGGAGGGGGGGATCACGGAGAAGCCCGGAAGAAGGAAGTTCTCAGGCCTGCAAGGGTGGACGGGGCTGCCCCAGGGTCAGCAGATGACCACCCCAGGTGGGGTGCTGGCAGGTGCCACGGTCAGTGTGAGCTCCTGAGCAGGCAGGTACTGGGGGAGGGGCAGCGGCCTGGCTCAGGAAAGGGGGAGCGGGTAGAAGAGCTCCCCTGCTGGCTCTGGTCCAGGCGCACAGGGTCAACGGTGTGGGAGGGAAAAGAGCCCCTGCGTGAGAGGGGACAGCCGGGGGCAGGCAGGGAAGTAGCCCAAGGTGGGAAGAGCCCCGAGGTTGGCAGGGAATGTGGGTCGCCCTTGCCAGGCCCTGCTCTGTCCTTCACTCCTACAATTCAGCCCAACTGTCTGGCAAGGAGGGACGGCCACCTGTCCTGAGAGCAGCATTTTTATCTGATTTTCAATCTTCGTAGAAAATTAAGACCGAAAAGCGCAAAGGGGAAAAAAGCCTAGACCAGGCCTCACCGCTCAGAAATCCGCCTGCCCCCTTCCGCACCCCTGTATGCCCTCCGGAGCACTTCCCCCCTCTGCATGGAGACAGTTTGGAAAATTGAGGTCAAAGACTAGGTAGGCTGTCTGTCTCTTAGTCCAGGGCAAGCAGGTCCCCATGGCACTCCATATTCTTTTTTTTCCCCAAGTTTATTTATCTTGAGAGAGAGAGAAAGAGAGAGAAAGTGAGCGAGCAGGGGCAGAGAGGGGGAGAGAGAGAATCCCAAGCAGGCTCTGTACTGTAAACTCGGAGCCCAACTCCGGGCTCGAACCCACAAACCCTGAGATCATGACCTGAGCTGAAATCAAGAGTCAAACATTTAACCGACTGAGCCCTCCAGGGTGCTCCAGCATCCTGTATTCTTTAAAAAAATTTTTTAAACATTTATTCATTTTTGAGAGAGTATGGGGGGGGGGGGGCAGAGAGAGAGGGAGACACAGAATCCCAAGCAGGTTCCAGGCTCCCAGCTGTCAGCACAGAGCCCGACGCGGGGCTCTAACCCATGAACCGTGAGATCATGACCTGAGCTGAAGTCGGATGCTTAACCAACTGAGCCCCCCAGGCGCCCCAGCATCCTGTATTTCTTGACGAAAACACCTTGTGTTATGACTCAGGGCAGCTGTGAGTAGCCTCACTTTACAGGTGAGGAAACTGAGGCTCAGACAGGCAAAATGACTTGCCCTGTAGGCGGCAGAACCGGGCACCAGCTTCCTCTCGGTCCTGGGTGGGGGGCCAGGCCCTCTGCCAGCCCATCTGCACCCGGTGGCTGGCAGGCCCAGGTCGGGGGGGGGGGGCACCGCTGAACACTCTACTTCTGCTCAGTGGGTGAGCAGAAGCCCCGCCCTAAAACCCACGGAAGGGAAGGAGGTGTGTTCATCTTCAGACCTGGTGTCACCTGCTTTTGCTTCCTTTTGCAGGAGAAGGCTGAGCTGACCAATAATTCAGACTCAGGACGGCCGGTAGAACGGCTCACGTTTCTGGGAGCGACCCCTTCCCTCCGCATTGATGGGGTTTCCTCTTCTAGGGCTCAGTGGTTTTTATAGAGGGGGCTGGAAGCCAATGAGGAGTTAGCTGAGATGCAGAAATTCACCCCCAAGGCCTTGAGCCCGCTGGCCTTGGGTGGGGCTGCCGCTTCAGTAGGTTCTAGAAGCCACCAGGTGATCCCCGTGTTCAGCAGTGCGCCCCACTGGCAGCGTCCGGGTAGGAGGGCGGGAGGCACGCAGGCCCTGCCCGCGGAGCCCTGGGTTGGCAGGTGGCGCTGGTCTCCTCTGATGCCCTGCATGATGTTGCTCACCTGCCTGCCCCCTCTCTGAGCCTCAGTTTCCCCATCTGTGAAATGAGAGGCCGATTCCCCCGGGCGATCCCCTGGATCTCTTCCTGGGGGAGGGGGGCAGTGGTGGTGAGTCGCCTCTCCCCCCTCCAGCGGCTTCGGGAAGAAGAGTGGCAGCGAGACAGGGACTGGGACCGGCAGAGGGTGCAGAGGGCTCGCTCCACTCTGCTCGTAGAGCGGCAGCAGAAACGCCAGCAGCGGGACCTACGCCGGGCACTGGACTGCGCCAACCTCAGCCTGGCCAAGGAGCAGCACTCGCAGTGAGGGCCTGGGCCAAGGGGCAGGGGCAGGGGCAGGGGGAGGGGGAGGGGTGACGGCAGAGCAGGTGGGGCCGGCAGGGGGCACCAGAGCCGAGATCCCGCTGAGTTGTGGGGACGGTCGGGCAGGCAGCGCGGGCCCACCTCCCCGAGTCTTTCCCACGCAAGGGCCCCAGGCCCCGGCTGTGTATCTCACCAAAGCCCCCTCGCAGCAGTGACTTGGGCTCGGGCACAGCCTCCTGGTAGAGAATTCAAGCAGAAGGGAGAGAGGGGCTGAAAGCTACAAGCCGGCAATTAAGTGCTTGGAAACCACTGGTGCCAGCACAGGCCAGGAGACCCTCCGTGGGAGGCGCGCATGTGGGCATAGCGCCCCCCAGCGGCTCAGACATGGGTGCGGGTCGTGGGGTACACCCAGGGCCCTGGGAGCCCCAGGGGGAGGGCTCTTGGGCCTGGGGGAGTCAGAAGGCTTTTCTCGGGAGCCGCCCCGCCCCCGCCCCCCCGGCGGCGCGGGGCGGCGGCGGCGGCGGGGCGGGACCGTGCCAGCCGCTGCAGCTGCCAAGGGCAAGCTGGAGTCTCTTCCTCACACTGACAGACCCCACGCATAGTTCAGAGTGCCAGCGACAGAAAACGTCTAATGCAGATCCGTAGGTGAACTTGGTAAAAAAACAAAACAAAACAAAAAACACAGTATTGGGGCACCTGGGTGGCTCAGTCGGTTAAGCATCCAACTCTTAACTTCAGCTCAGGTCATGATCCCATAGTCATGAGATCGAGCCCTGGGTTGGGCTCTGTGCTGGGCATGAAGCCTGCTTAAGACTCTCTTCCTGTCCCTCTGCCCCTCACCACCCTCTCTGAAATCCCCCCAACCCCACCCCAAACCCCACATTACTTATTGACTTAGTTATTTGTGTGTCCATCAAGCTCTTGGCTTGAACTCAGAAGAGACCCACCAGTATTTTCTCTAATCAGGTGTCTGTTCCCTGACGGGTCCATTGCTGGCTGGTCACTTCCGCCGGGGGCCCCAGAGGAGCAGTAGAGATGATCCCACAGAATGGAATGAACAGATGTCTTTACAGCCACGTCCACAGAGATTTAATTCTAAGACCTCTGCAGACTATGCCGGTGCCAGTGCCCAGTGTAACCGCAGGGCGATGATAAAACACATCCCTCCCTCACCCTTGAGCTCCTCGGGCTGGAATGTATTCCGTATCCCGGGGCTAACACACGGGTAAAAAGTCTGTGGCCTTCTTCCTTACATATTAAAAAAAGATAGATTCCTTAGGAAACCAGGCATTTGCTGATTTTTTTTTTCTCCTTGTTTTATTTTCAGGAAAAAATATATGGAAGAAGTCTGTACAAATCAACCCACTGAAGGTTATTTCACGCAATTTAATACAGGAAGTCGATAGTGAAAAAGACACGGTCCTTGTCTTCTGAATTGTTCAGGCATAAAACGCAGCAGCCTTTTGAAGAGTCGCATTAATTACAAAGAAATACACCCCGTGTTTCAGGAGTGACTTTCGACTCCACTTTTTCACGGCGGGCAAACCGTGTTAATCCCCTCCCCTGTGTGTGTACGAGGTTTCTGTTCAGCTCTGCCCCGAAAGTGTGTTCCCGGAGCAGCCGTGGGGGCCGTACAGGGAAGGTGTAGACGTGGCCCTGCCAGGACCATCCCAGAGAGAGTGGCATCCGAGGGGGCCTGTGTGTCACCGGCATCCCGGGTCCAGCTGCCATGAAAGCTAACGGGAGCACTCACTATATGCGAGGCATTTAGAACAATTTGACCCTCGGGGCGGCTAGTGGCGGGTGGGTATCTTTATTACTCATCTGCTCTGGGAGAGGAGCCTGAGATACAGACATGTTAAGTGTCTTGCTCAAGGTCACGTGGACAGGCAGTGATGGGCCTGGGGTTGAAGCCGGGGCGTCCGGCTCTCCTGGTTCTGGTAACAGAGACCCCAAAACAAGAGTGGCTTCAGCAAAGCGGTTTACGTCTCGCTCCCGGAGCAGCCCTCTGTCACTTCTCTGCCAGCTCCCGTCCTGTGGTCCAGGGATGCTGCTCCGTGTCATTGGGCCACAAGGGAGCAAAGGGGGCAGTCCTGGCCCTCAAGGACGAGCCACAGACAACGTACACTTCACCTCCGTTCACATCGTATCGGCCAGAAACCGGCTCACGAACTGTGAGATCATGACCCGAGCTGAAATCAAGAGTCTGACGCTTAACCGACTGAGCCAGCCAGGTGCCCCAAATTTCCCCTTTTTGTAAGGGTACCGGTCGTATTGGATTAGGTCCCACCCCAGTGACCTTATCTTCACTAATTACATCTATAATAACCTTATTTCCAAATAAGGCCACGGCTGAAATACTGGAGGTGAGGACTCTAACATATCTTTCTGAGGGTGGGGGGCGGGGCACACAATTCAACCCGTAACGGGGAGCGCAGGGGACACCTGGTCCCATTGCCTCCCAGGATGATCCAATTCGGAATGTTGCTGGCCAGGCCGAACAAGCCACACTCTGAGGGAGGGTACGGGCGATGGAGGAGAGACGCCCCATCCAGATGGCCAGTCCTGCCGCGTTTGGGCAGGGAGATAAAGTGAGAAATGGGAGGTAATGTCTGTCCATCCGCTGCACACTGAGTGCTCTCCGAGGCCCTGTGCCAGGGTCCCCCACAGCCCGGCAGGGGTGCTGATGAAGGAGATCCTTGCAAAGGAGTACAGGGTGAGTCGTACAGGGGCCGGCGGGCACAGGCGAGTAAGGGAGAGAGAGAGAGCTCTTGGAGCCCACTGCAGCCATCAATAACACGTCGGTATGACTGGGATCATGGCCCTAGTGTGGAGAAGCTTGCTTTAAACGCTGAATTTTGCATCATTTTATGGAAAATATTCCAAGGGGAAGACCCGGTTTGGAAACCTTGGGCGCTTGTTTGCTTTACATGCACCCTCTGCTGGTGACCGGAAGTATGACACGTTCCCCGTGGTTCTCAAGTGGGCAAGTGACCCCAGTGATTGAAGGACCAGCCAGGCCAGGCGCCGGACAGGTTCCTGCCACAGCCCTGACACCTCCGGGTGTGGTGATCGACCTCCCGCCAGGAGAAAGCAGGAGAAGGGAGCTCAAGACTTGGCTCTGGCTGGAAGGCGGAGCCAGGGTCCAGGCGCCGGGCGTCTCCATCACTGCTCTGAACGGCCCCGTACGGTTTTACACACACAGACACACACCCTCCGGAGGGTTTGGCTTTGCTTTGTCTCACTTTTCCTCAACATCTTATTATAAAAATTTTCAAACCTACGGAAGAAAACCAGAATTGTACAGTATACACCCAGGCACCACTACCTAGGCCCTGCAGTTAGATTTTGCTCTACTCGCTTCCTTTATTATCTCCTCACAGACTGGCTTTAAAAATTCCAGTTAGAGGCACCTGGGGGGCTCAGTTGGTTAAGCGTGTGACTTCTGCTCAGGTCATAAGCTCACGGTTCGTGAGTTCGAGCCCTGCGTCCGGCTCTGTGCTGACAGCTCGGAGCCTGGATGGAGCCCGCTTCGGGTTCTGTGTCTCCCTCTCTCTCTCTCTCTCTCTGCCGTAGAGTGTCATCGGTGATCAAAAGAAACGAGCTATCAAGCCACCACAAGACGTGGAGGAAACTTTGGTGCACGTTACCGGGTGAAAGAAGCCAATCCGAAAAGGCTACATAAGGAGTGATTCTAACTATATGACATTCTGGAGAAGACAAAACCGGTAAAATGATCAGTGGTTGCCAGGGAGTCGCAGGGAGGGAGGAATGGGCGGGAGGAGCGCAGGGGATCTTGAGGGCAGTGAAACTACTCTGCATCATACCGTAATGCTGGATACAGGTCGTCATATATTTGTTCAGACCCATATAATGTACAGCTGTGGCCTAAATGAGCAACATACGTTTGTGGAAGGAGTAAAGAGTGGGCCGTGCTCCAGTTCGTGGCTTCCCCTCACTTCCTGTATCATCAGCGATGCCGCGTGCCCACGCCACCTGTTGCCAAGCACTCTACCAAGTGCGTTCCTTCCGCACACCTTAGTTCTTCGCGACGGTTCTCACCAGTCGGGATTATTGCTCCCATTTGCCGCAGATGAAGTCACTGAGGTGGAGAATTTCTGCTTCCAACGCAATGATCCATATGGCGGGTCGAGCGTCCCGAAAATATTTGTCCGCCACAACTCCACTAGATCTTGGATTAATTGCAGCAGGGATTTTTGTCTGCATTGCTGAACACACAAGGGAGTAAATGAAACCGTGAAAGTCATTCATACGCATAAGAATGAACGGTGGATTGAGACCAAAACAGTGAACGTTAATAAGGAATAGAAACTGGGGCTGCCCTGGTGGCAAAGGATGATAACAGGAATCCAGAGTTTGGGGGGTTAATAATTAGGAGAAAAATAAGAGGCCCTCATGAAGGGGGAGTATCAAAAACTGAGACCTCTGCACTAATCTGGGACCTTAGAAGGTGGCTATGCCCTTGGTAAAAGGGAGGGATAGAAAGAGACTGTGGAAAGCAATGAGTCTTCACCCTGGTTATGGGATAATGATGATGGTGGTGGTGATGCTGATGGTGATGGCAATGATGGTGACGTTGATGGTGATGGGGATGATGGTGATGATGATATG
>NW_024412413.1:4279988-4297775 GCF_014898765.1 Herpailurus yagouaroundi | reverse complement strand
TGGGGATGATGGGGATGATGGTGACGTTGATGGGGATGGGGATGATGATGATGGTGATGATGATATGGTGGTGGTGATGATGGTGATAATGGTGATGACGATGGGGATGATGATGATGGCGGTGATGAGGTTGATGATTGCAGTCCTTGAGAATTCACACCCATATGCCCACTCTTGTATAGCTCCAGAGTTTCCGTTTTTCAAAGAGGTGAGAGAAATCCCCAGCAGAAAAATTAAGCCTAAGTGTTCTCAGATTAATTTTACCTCCATGGAACCTAGTAGGGGCTAACATAAATAATCTCAGGACAAAAGCAGTCCCAATTTAGACTCCTCAGGGTTCTCCCAGATTAAATTCAACCAAAGACAAGCTCTCACAAACACAAAACATGCAAGCAAGGAAGTCACCATGAGTAACTATCTGTAGAAACCACCATTCAGATTTGGATCTCCCTAGGACTTTAGACAATGAAATTATCGAATATAGGTATTTTTATTTATTTATTTTAACATTTATTCATTTTTGAGAGAGAGAGTGCAATTTGCAGGGGGAGGGGGGGAGGGTAGAGAGAGACAGAAACACAGAATCCGAAGCAGGCTCCAGGCTCCGAGCTGTCAGCACAGGGCCCGACTTGGGGCTCAAACCCGTGAACCGCAAGATCATGAGCCAAGCCAAAGTCGGCCACTTAACCAACTGAGCCACCCAGGCGCCCCCCGAGTACCGGTATTTTCAAAAGTGTTGTTGGTCTTTTGCTTCCAGCCTTGATGGAGTAACGAGTATTGGACTATCTCTCCTGCTTTTAAACAACAGAAAGCTGGACAAAATAAACAGGACAACTATTTTCAGGTGCTGGACGACAGACAGTGCAGGACTGTGGTCTCTGAGAGAAGGGGGGCAAGGTGAACTGTATGCTCACCCAGCGCTTCTTCCGGAAGGCATCACTATGCTTGGCAGAAAGGAGGACCCCAGGCAGAATACGCTAATGTCACTGAGCCGAGGCAGAGCCCAGAGCCCGAGAAGTCGGAGGCATCAGTAATTTATAAATCAGATTGACCATGTGACCCATCAAGTCCCCTCCTCGTGGTATGCCCAAGAGAATTAAAAACGTATGTCCACACAAAAATTTGTGCACGAATGTCCAGGGCAGTCAGTGTTCGCCAATGACAGGGTGATGGGGATGATCACAAAAGTCCATGAGACAACTTTTTTGGAGCGGAGGAATGTACAGAAAAAAGAAACAAGGCTCTATTCCCCACCCCCATCAAATAAGCGAAGGAAGAAGCCCTAACACACCTGCTACCAGATTCCTGTGGAATGAACTTGGTGGCTGTCTGCAGTGCCCATGACCACCAGCAGGTGGCACTCTGTCTTGCACGCATCTGCCCTTTGCAGGGCCATCTTGTCTCCATGTATGCCTCCGATCTCTCTAGGCAGATAGACGAGGCTGGTGGGGAGGCTGTGAGTATAATCCCCTGTGACAGTCACCTTGGAGTGACGCTGCAGAGAGGAGACGACCGGTCCCCATGCTTCTTGCCTGGTCACGGGCCAGAGCACGGCGGCTGAAATATGGCGAGAGGACTTTTGAGTACATTTTCCATAAGAGGCGTCTTCTTGACCTGTGATGTGTCCACATGGTGTTAAAACAATGACAAGAAGGGGCTGGGAGAAGCTGAGAGAGGGCAAGACCCTGGGCCCCGTGGACCCAGACGGCCTTCCTCTGTGCTTACCCCCCACTCGGCAAAGGCCCAGGTGGTACCCTACAGCCTTGTCCGATCACCCCCGGGCTCATGCTGCCCTGTCTTGGAACCTAGCCACCCGTCTGCCAAGCCCTGGCGAAGTCCGTTTTGCCTATCCTGTGCCTGGTAGGTCTGCTTTCCTTCTTTTCATTTGCCAAACGAAGGCAATCCCCAGCTAGCACTGCTTATGGCCCCAGTGTGGAGAGATGGAATGTCTGGGATTTAGTGGGTCTTTTCTTCTTACCAGATGTTCTAGAAAGTTCTCCAAACACTCTTGTTCTGACAGTGCCAGAAGGGACTTCAACCCTATTGTCCATAATTGTTGGAGATGGAACATTCCAACACCCATTGGAGAAAGAGGCAGCTCGGGACATCACACCAGGCTGAGCTGTGAACTAGTCACCTCCTAGGGTTCCCATCTTGGGCTCAACAAATGTGCCTTTGTTGACTGGACGTCCCGTGGGAACTCGCGGAGCCTTAGGACGGGGCTGACACTTCCCCGGGGTGAGAACTGGTGCGAGCCAACCATCATCAAGGTGACTCTGTCCTTGGCTGGCTCATGCGGTAAGTGGCCCAGAATGGCCTTTTGGCTCCAGGGCCACCACTGGTGAGGCTGGTCTCATTCCCAACTCTGATTCATGACTGGGGAGTCTGATTAGACCCAGTGGTCCTTTAAAATGGACAGCCTTGAGGCTCCTGGGTGGCTCAGTCAGTTAAGCGTCCAACGTCGGCTCAGGTCATGATCTCGTGGTTCGTGAGTTCGAGCCCCGCCTCGGGCTCTGTGCTGACAGCTAGGAGCCGGGAGCCTGCTTCGGATTCTGTGTATGTGTGTGTGTGTGTGTGTGTGTGTGTGTGTCTCTCTCTCTCTGCCCCACCCCTGCTCGTGTTCTTTCTCTCTCCTTCAAAAATAAATAAACATTTAAAAAAAATGGTTAAATAAATAAATAAATAAAACGGGCAGCCCACAGGTTAAGGTTTCATCCCTGTTCCCGTCTCTGTGGCCAGGGGGATGTGGCTCAGAGTGTAAGCAGAGGCAAAAGGGGGGTTGGGGGGCTTGCAGCAACCTTAGCACTTCCAGCAAAACATAATCGTGTCCATAGCGGAAGCTCGTGGAGCCTAGAGCCACACCGACAGGATACACGCGTCATGGGGTGAAAACCTTCACGAATCTGGAACACGTTTTGGCCAGTTTTATTTCCCAGACGACGCACCGAGACGTAAAGACTAGAATTAACTTCCCCAAAGTGGAGCTAGGCTCCCGGAAGTCCCAGGAGGAGTGGTGGGCAGAGCCCCAGGTCACCGGGACGGGCGGGAGCTTCTCCGATGCACGTCGCTAGCCAGACCTTCGCCCTGGGATGCCAGGCTCAGCATCGGATGCCCCCTTGCTATCTAAACAGAGTGAACGTGTCCAAACAGAATTCTGCCCCCAAACCCATTCCTGCAAATCTCCACCATCTCCGTCAAGGGCGGTCCCATTTTCCCAATCGCCGAGGCCAAAAAGTTTGGATGCACCCCTGGGTTTTCTCCCTCTCACATCCCACATCCACTCCGTCAGCAAATTCTATTGCCTAGATCTCAAACTATTGTATAAATCTGACCACTTCTTAACTGCCTTCATGGCTAACTCTTTGTGCAGCCTGTTCTCTCCGGCCTGGATGATTGCATTAACCTCCTCTCTCCTGTCCCTTTGGCCACACACAGCCCTTTCCCACAAAGAAGCCACAGAAACCAAGTTGAAATGCACGCCAGGCTGTCATTTTGCTCAAGCCCTCCAGGGACTCCCCGTTCACCCAGAGTGAAGCCAGTGGCCTTCAAAGCCCATGTGACCTCACTCCCTGCCATGCGTCTCTCTGACCTCCTCTCCTACCGCCCTCCTCCCTCCTCACTCCGCTCCGACCGCACTTGCCTCATTACTATGCACTCAGCGTGCCAGCCTAGCTCTGGCCGCCACGGCTTCGTGCCGGGTGTGTTCTCCAGCTCAAAATGCTCTTTCTCTGGATATCCAGGTGGCCGACTCTATCCTCTCCTTGAGGCCTCAGCTCAAAGTTCATTTGCTCAGTGAGGCTCTTTCCTGGGTCCTGCATCTGATGAAACCACTCCTCCCCCAGAACACCCTTTCCGCCCTGCTTTAGTTTTTTCTCCACGGCATCCATCACCTGGGATGTGTGTTTCGTCGGCCCTCGCCTGTCTCTAGATGCCGAGCCCCGCGAGGGAAGAGACTGCTCCAATTCCTGCCATTCCCAGAACCCGGAACACTGCCTGACATATATTTGTTGCACCGATTAATGAAGTTTTAGAGCCTAAGCCTGAGCCGGTCCGCTCGGCATTCAGGCTCACTCGGGGCAGGTCCAGAGAGCGAGTGGTAGGAATCCACTGGGGACCCATTTGTATGATGCTGGAGGAGCTGCCAGGGAGCAATCCCCCAGGGGGGAAGGGCAGTCTTGGCACACAGTCTTGGCACACACAGTGTGCCCTAATTGTAATGGCTTTGCCGACAATGGAGAGAGACGTGGCTTAGCTCTGCGGGACTCTTGTCGGAGATACAGGGGACGGCACCAGGAGTCCACGGGCCAGTGTTCCTTGGGGCGTGTGAAACACCAGGCAGCGTGACCCTGAGTCGTACCAGAGAGGTGTCTCGAGATGTCAGAGAGCACGACCAGCCAGCCTTGGCGGGGGGGAACATGTCACCCAGCCGCCAGGGGCGATGAGGCAACTAGGAGAGACGCACATGTGCCAGGCGCAGTCGTAGGTCCTGGGCCGCGGCAATTAACAAGACACGCCCACTAACGGGGGGGGGGGCAGAAATACACATGCGAATGGGTACCTGGACAAGATCAGCTCCAGGAGACATAAACACCACCAAGAAAATGGCTATGAGGGGCACTTGGTTCTAGCCAACATTTTCAACGGTGATGTGGATGAAGCTCTAAAAAACATAACAGTCCTCAGGTGGTCCGGTGAGTAGAGCCAGAATCAGGACCGTGTCATCTGGAGCACAGCCAAAACGGAATTTGGTGGGGGTGAGTTGTCGAGATCGGGAATCAGGTTCCCCGAACCAATTACAGTAACTCAGGATGTCAGAGTCCACAGAGCGTGTAAAAGGGATTTGGGGCTACAAGTCAAGGACGGCATGCTCGTTCTGCCACTCACTCATTCAACGAACTTTGGGTGGGTGCTGAGAGCGCTAGGTACTCTTCTGCACGACGCGGATAAAACAAAGCAAGGCCGGGGCGCCTGGGTGGCTCAATCGGGCGAACGTCTGACTGGCTCAGGTCGTGATCTCACAGTTCGTGGGTTCGAGCCCCGCGTCGGGCTCTGTGCTGACGGCTCGGAGCCCGGAGCCTGCTTCGGATTCTGCGTCTCCCTCTCTCTCTGCCCCTCCCCCTCTTGTGCTCTGTCTCTCTCTCTCTCTCTCTCTCTAATGTAAATAAATACTTAAAAAAATTAAAAACAAACAAACAAAATAAACAAAGCAAGACATACTCCTGTCCTCATGAGGCTTACATTCCAGCGGGAGGACGGTCAACGAACAAGATACGCAGGTAAACCTGTGCGCGAAGAGAGGGAGGGACCCTAACGAGCGGAGAGGGAAGGGGTTAGCGAGCATGTGTTTGAGGAGGCATTGTGCCCTTGTAGGTAGGGTGAGTCACGACAACGGGTTCCCTGGGAAGCAGACTGATTTGGAGATTCGTGCACAGGACGTTTGTTCGGGAGGACAGCTGGGATCAGCATGTGTGGGGGGAGGGGGGAAAAGGCAGGATGGGGCTGAGGCGGAACTGAGCTGTGACAGGGCCCAGCAGAGACAGCAGCTGGCCCCACAGGGAGCTCTGGAGATGGACGGGCCTTCAGAATTGCCGAAAATCAGGCCTTCACAGCCCGTGTTGATCAGTCCGTGGGCCAGGCTGCTCCTGGAAGGAGGTGTGGCCGAGGGTGGGCTGATGGCAATCCTCAAAGGGACCAAGAGGAATCCGGGCGGCGCTTCCCAGTGTCCACCACGCCGAGGAAGTCGTCAGCGAGAAGGGGATGTGGAACTAAGGCCCTGAAGGCGACGAGGGTCAAAGCCTTGCCGGACAGGAGTGGACAGCAAGTGCAAAGGCCCCGGGGAGGAATGACGCTTTGGGTGTTCAAGGAGGCGGGTGTGGCCGGAGCTGAGTCGGTGTGGGGGCGGGGAGGGGAGAAGGGAAGACCCCACAGGCCTTTGCAAGGATTTTGACATTTCCTGGGAGTCCGATTGGTGCCTTTGGAGGGTTTTGAGCAAGGGGTGAGCTGGCTCGCATGTAGAGACGGCTCCTCCAGCTCCTGGGGTTAAGGCTGCAGCGCGCGAACGAACCCAGCAGGGATGAAACCGGGCCCAGAGGGGAGCCCACGGGAATTATCCGGCTGGGAGTGATGGCGCCTCGGGACCAGCTGCAGAAGTGGGGGCGTGACGCGCTTCTGGACAGATCTGAAGACGGAGTGAACAGGAAGGCCGACACGCGGGTGCACAGTGTGAAGGGGCGTGAGGGTGACCCCCCGGTTTGGAGACTGAGCACGCGTTTGAATGGAGTTTCTGTTACAAAAACGGACGCCTTCTCCCAGAACATGCCGTGTCGGGTCCCAGCCTGCCACGCAGGGCCTGACCCGGGCAGTTAAGAGTCAGTCTTTCTCCAAACCCTTTGGTTCGTTCTCCGAGTGGGAGTCGCCGAGCGATGGGTGGGTGGTTTAACCGGGGGCGCGGCGGCGCCGGCCCCGGGTGAGCAGGGTGTCATGTATGGAGGGACCTCACACAGTGCAGGGGTGTAGACAGACCCCACCATCCAGCTGGGTCTCCTCTCCTCTTCGGGGACACTTGTACAAGGATACTGAGAAATTAATGCACTGAGTGGCAAAACCCGGTATGGATCTCGTAACTACTGTAATTTTTTTTTTTTTAATTTTTTTTTTCAACATTTATCTATTTTTGGGACAGAGAGAGACAGAGTATGAACGGGGAAGGGGCAGAGAGAGAGGGAGACACAGTACTGGAAACAGGCTCCAGGCTCTGAGCCATCAGCCCAGAGCCCGACGCGGGGCTCAAACTCACGGACCGCGAGATCGTGACCTGGCTGAAGTCGGACGCTTAACCGACTGCGCCACCCAGGCGCCCCACTACTGTAATTTTGAAGTAGGGGTGGCCATTGATCGGTGACAGGTCACGGGTGCCACTGATGTTCCTCTCGAAGAACGTTCCGTTCCTTCGTGACAGAAGGAAATGCTACATTTCAGTTGTAAGTTGGTTGAAATAAGGACGTAATTTCTCCCCACCCTATTTCACGGAACTTCCCCTCGGGTCTCTCAGGATCCCACGGACCCAGGTGAAAAAGCCCTGTATTGCACCAGCTTTGCTGTTGGGGTGCGTAAGCTGAGGCTCAGAGAGGTGAAGCGATTTGCTCGAGGCCACACAGCACTGAGCCGGGATGGGGGCCCGCCCCGTGCCGTGTGGCCCCAAAGCACTTTGGATCTGCTTTCCGTCTTAATTCGGAGGTAAGCCCGCTTGCTCGGCTGGGCCGATGGGAAGACGAGCACTGCATGTACATGAGGCAGCACGGTCCGTGCGGGGGCTCCATGACGTGCCCCTCCCGGATCCACAGACCACCAGGCAAGAATGGGCCCCGAGAGCCTGCCCCACAGCTGGCAACATCCTGGATGACTCGGGCTGTTTCGGGGAGAGCCCGGTTCTCTCTCCTGGGCTCCAACTTGGCAAGATGAGCGGTAGGTCCTCATGGGGGGGATGGGCAGGGAGCCGTCCCGTCACAGAAGCACCACGAGGAGTGGGAGAGGTTTTCCTGACCTTGACTCCAACCTGCTAGGCAAGCAAGCCCCAGAAGAGGGACAGAATTGAATCTGTCTCCCAACTCCTTCCACACGGTATGCACAGGCGGAGGGGTGGGCGGAGACGTCCTCTGGAAGGTGTCGCTGTTTGGATCTGGGGGTCCCTTCGTGCCGAATTAGCTGCACGTAGTCCATTCTCTTTTGCTTCCTCTCCGGGGCTCCCTGAGCCATGCCCGGCTCGTCCACAACTGCACCGAGGCCCCAGAGGGTTCTGGGGGTTCCCGGGGCTGAGGCCCTCCCCTGGCAGCCTGGGTGCCCTGGGGAAGCTGGATGGAGACCTGTTGTCTGATGGGACCCGTGTAGTCCCTGTGCAGCGATGGGGCCCAGGGGCTGAAAGGGAAGAGTAGAGTCCTGGGGCTCAGTAGGTTAAGCCTCTGACTCTTGATTTCTCACACTTTGTGAGTTCGAGCCCCACACTGGGCTCTGGGCTAACAGTGCCGGAGCCTGCTTGGGATTCTCTCTCTCCCTCTCTCTCTAAAGTCCCCCCCGCCCCGCACCATCTCTCTCTCTGTCGCTCAAAAAAAAGGGGGAGCACCTGGGTGGCTCAGTCGGTTAAGCATCTGACTTCAGCTCAGGTCGTGATCTTGTAGTTCAAGAGTTTGAGCCCCGCGTCGGGCTGTGTGCTGACAGCTCAGAGCCCGGAGCCTGCTTCAGATTCTGTGTCTCCCTCTCTCTCTGCCCCTCCCCCACTCATGCTCTGCCTCTGTCTTTCTCTCTCAAAAATAAACAAACATTAAAAAACAAAGAACAAAAAACAAGAAAAGGAAGCAAGTGGAAACGGTGGGTAAATGGGCGATGGAGTCACACCCCCTAGGTTCAAATAGCATCCCTGCCTCTTGCCAGCCATGCACCTTTGGAAAAATGACCTTCCCGGGCAGGTTCCCACATCTACAAAATGGGGATGATGAGCGTATCATCATACCAGACTAGTGGGGATAAAAGGGCATGGCTCACTGAAGTGCTCGGCACATAGGAGAAATGTCATAAATGTTAGTGATTATGCTGTAAAAATACACTTGGGGGTGTCCCGGGCTCGCTCGTGAGTGCTGTACCAGGAGTGGCACTGACGGGACCCAAACCATGAGCACGGAATTTGACAAAGGCAAGGATAAAGTTCTCCATCCAAATTCAAAGCGTTGGTTCTCTGTAAGTGTTTTTCCATCTGTGTCTCGGAGAAGAGTCACCTCTCCCTGTATAAGCCCTTGAAACCTTTGGAAGGAAATGTCGAGCGAGAAAACCTAGCTTGTCCCGACTTGTGGGACTTAAGCCGTTCCTTTTCTCGGTCAACAGACCCCGCGTGAGCAGCGTCCGTGTGCCTGGCTGGCAACACCAGGGGACAATGGCCAGGCCTTTGTCCCGAAAGGGTTCACCATCCAGGGCTCTAGGGGCCTCCCCGGTGCAAGTTCAGATGAACAGCCTGAAATTTACCGAGAGGCTGGCTTTCTTCCACCCAGAAACTCACGGAAGACGGCGATTCTGGAGGAGCGATCCAACAACCGTTTCTTGGAATCATAAATGTCTGAGCGTTGCTGCAACCCTTTCTATTATCTTGTTTTCTTTTTCCATCGGAGCCAAGATTTTAATGCTACATCTGTGTGAGTATCTTTTGGTAATAAGAACCAAATGTTGTCGGTGGAAATGACTGGAAATTACACTGAGGATCAGAATGTGGGGTTTCAGATTCCCTTTTGGAAGGCAGTGCTGAGAAACAAACACACAAGACGTTTTGCCTCTAAATCACCTCGGGTCGTTGCGACACTCAGGTCTCCCGCCTCCTCCCAGGCATCGGGAAGACGGGGGTGGGGGTGAAATGTCTTGGGTGCGGGCGTCCCCCAGCTGGCAGGAAGTGTCCCAGGGTGCAACTGAAATCTCTATTAGAAGTCTCCACCCAGATGTCCCACAGGCACCTCAGACTCAACGAGTCCAAACTGGATTCATCATTCCCCCCCGCCGTGCTCTTCTGTCTGCGAATCCCCCCCTGGGGAGGGGCACCACCTGGTCCTGGGCGAGAAATCTGGGACTTGCCCTCCGCCACCCGTGCTGCCCCACATCAGTCAAGGGCTGGTCCCCCCCCCTTCCTATCGCCCTGGCCGCTGTCCTGGCATGGGGGCCTCCTCCGAAGTCTGGACCACTGCAGACCACAGCCTCCTCTTGCCCACCTCCGACAAGCCCACTCCTCACCCTTCCAGCCAAAGTGACCTCTGGAAAAATCCAGATTCCACTTGGTCGTGGCTCTTTTGGAGACCTGAACTAGAATCGGAATCCTTTGGTGTCTCCCCTTGGATTCCACCTTTGGAGTAAAATGTAAATAACAACAACACAAACTCATATGTGGGGAGCTGAGACCAGGATGTTCCGGGTGGGTCCACGCCCCTTCCTCCGGTCCACTATGTTAGACAGATAATGCAGAGCACAACTCCTTTTCCAAATATTAGTAGCCTTCCACTTGGGTTTTGCACTTGAGAGTCACGAGGGGGGACAGAGACCACCCTGGGCCCCATCACCCCTCACCTGGGACTGGCTGCTCGGGCCTGGGCCAGCGTCTCCACAGCGCTGTACGGCCCGCTTGGGGCAGCCTCAGGGGCTCTGATGAATAACAGATTTGTATCGTTTGCTTTGTTTTGCTTTGTTCCTAGAAGGCAGCCAGGGAGCAAATATTTGCTAGGTGAATGCATAAACCCTGCTTCCCTGGGATAGCTCCCCGGCCAGTCTGCCCTGAGATGCCCAAAAGGCAACCCAGAAGACGCCCAGCGAGAGCTCAGTGTGGGTTTTGTCAAGCTGGTGGTGTCTCCAGGAGAATCCTAACAATGGCCAATGGCTGCCCGAATTATTTCATGTGATCCTGACCACAACCTGTGAGCTACACACGTCGATCACACCCGTCTCCGGATGAGAAATTGAGGCCCTGGTCGGCTAAGTCACGGGCCCAAGGTTTGCGTGGAGCACTCTCTCTCTCTCTCTCTCTCTCTCTCTCTCTGTCTCTTTCTCTCTCTCTCCTCCCTGCCTTGGCAAATTCCCCGGCTGGCCGCCCCGGCTGCACCTATGGAGTCGTGGGTGCAGAGCCCGGAACAAAGTCGGGTCAACCCTTTCACCCAACAGACGTTGGCTGAGAAGAGTGTATGGATGCATCGGTTAATCCGATGCCAAACAGCCTCCTCCTCCCACAGCGCCCACCCCCTTCAAACCCTGCCCTCCCCTCCCCGCACCTCTTTTGGATTCAGTACTAAAGCCCCCCACCCCCAACCCCCGACAGCTGTAAACTGATATCTGGGAGAGGAAGTCCTCACTCTCCATTCATTTAACATAAACGGCTCAGACGCCGGCCGCTCCCAGGAGTCAACAGCTCCGCGGTCACCAATTTGTTGAACATCCGCGAAACGGTCACCCGTTTCAGCGAACTCATGACAAACGACGTGTGGTTTTCCTGCGGGGAGGTGGGCGTGGGCTCCGGGCACCGGCAGATGGCAGAACGGACAGGGGGGTGGCCTCCCAAGGCGCCCGCTGCCAGCGGCCTCTAGCCGAGGCCTCCTTCCCGGAGCGCGTAATTGGTTGTGCATGCTGTTGTTACGGCCTGTGTGGAAATCGGGACGAAAAGAATTCGGTGGGAAGGTTGTTGTCCGAGACCGCATGGCTGACTCCCCGGGGACGCCTCCTCTAACCTGCTCCCAATTAGGGGTTTGGCGGGAGGGTGCGGGGCGTGGGCCCAGGGCCTGGCCGTTGTTTGCACGGCTCCTTGACCAAACTCTGCCTCTCAGGGCCCTTTGTGGGGCCGTGCGCATCTTCTCGTTTGAAATGCAGCCCTGGGAAAAGCCCCGGGGAGGTGAGGAAGCACCAGATCTCATGGGCCAGGCCGCTCTATTGGATGTCATGCGAAGGGCTGCGAAGTCGTTGAGCCCCGTCCCTCCCTCCGCCCGCTTGGGCCTAGCATCCAGGTTAACGGGGCTGACGCTCAGAGTCTGGATGCTTCCAGAAGTGGCTGCCACCTCGATTCGAGAAAAGAGCCGGACGGAAAATTGGGAAGACGCGGTATTTTCTTCCAAGGCTTGGGCATCGTTCCTGCCATCTACGAAAATACTCTTGGCTATATTTAGGCAGTGCCATTAACAGGACTCTCTCTCTCTCTCTCTCTCTCTCTCTTTCTTTTCTCTCAAGAACGTCTGTCAGTTTGTTTTTGTCATTTAATATTTTCTCCTGCCACCTGGGGAAGTCATCAAGCACTCACATTCCAGAATCAACTTTTCCTGCTGTTGGCTAATTAAAATAAACCTCTGGCCAAATTACAACCTTCGTGCCAGTGGAAAGTGTTGGTGGATGTTTTCCCCGCCTCGGGTGGAGAGGTGTTGCTAGAGTTTCTGGGGCGCCGGCTCTGGGCCAGGCACCGTCCGCATTGCTGTTCATCTCGGGCTCTTGTCTACCGTGCGTTGTGAGAGCTGTGCCATCATCTCATCAGGTCCTAGGCGAGGACACCAAGCCCTAGGGGGTCAAGCCACAGTCGCGGGGGGAGTGGGGACACTGAGATTTGGAACCAGGTTTACTTGACTCTTAAATTCTGTGTTGAACACGACGTTCAGGTAGAGGTGGAAGAGACAGACATTGGGGACACTCACTTCCGAAGTTCTGTGGGCTTCACTTTAAATATATATATATTTTTAACATGTATTCACTTTTTGAGAGACAGAGACGGAGTGCAAGCAGGGCAGGGGCCGAGAGAGAAGGAGACACAGAATCTGAAACAGGCTCCAGGCTCCGAGCCGTCAGCACAGAGCCCAACGCGGGGCTTGAACCCACGAGCCGCAAGATCATGGCCTGAGCTGAAGTCGGATGCTCAACCAACTGAGCCACCCAGGCGCCCCTCTGTGGACTTCATTTTAATGTGGAAATTCCACAGGGCATCTAATAGCTCCCGGAAGTGTCCTCCACGGAAGGGGCCCTGACCTGGGGCTCAAGGGGACGGACCTCTCTCCTGGTCGCCCCCCCCACCCCATCAACACTACATCGAGAAGTCTGCCTGGCTTCCAGCCCTCACCCCCCAATGGAAGCAACAGTGAAGTCCCCATCACTGTTCCCAGGGGCCCCAGGACGTCAGGTGTGAATTTAAAGCAGTCCCCCAGGCTTCTCTCCGAATGCAGAGCTTGGCACATTGGAAAAAAGCGCCTGCTTTCTGGATGGGCGTAGTCCCTTGCCAGCTTGCAGCGGGTGGCATCTGGGCCGCCATTCACCTCTTGGCCTTGCCACTGTGGGCAGCGAAAGGTTCACACTGTGCAGCCCTGACTTCCCTCGGCAAGGAGGCTGTCAGTCACAAGTGCACAGCCACATTTTCCAGAACCTTCCTTCTAGCGTCAGGGCCCGACAGACGGCAACAGAGACATAAGGAAATAGGTCATATTGTTCCGTGCCTACGGTGTGCCAGGCACTGTTCAGAGCATGTCTAGTTGTATTTTTTTTTTATTTTTTTTTTTAACGTTTATTTATTTTTGAGACAGAGAGAGACAGAGCATGAACGGGGGAGGGTCAGAGAGAGAGGGAGACACAGAATCTGAAACAGGCTCCAGGCTCCGAGCCATCAGCCCAGAGCCCGACGCGGGGCTCGAACTCACGGACCGTGAGATCGTGACCTGGCTGAAGTCGGACGCTTAACCGACTGAGCCCCCCAGGCGCCCCAGGTTGTATTAACTGGTTAATCCGCACCATCACCCTATGAGGTAGGTTCTGTTATTATCCCCATTTAACAGATGGGGGAACCGAGGCTGTCATTTGAGAATACAGGGACCGCGGGGCCAGGCTTCTTTTGAAAACGCAGATCCGTGGGGCCAGGATCTTGTCAACCAAGTCTCCTGGCTTTCCCCCGACACTGACTCTGCTCCAGCAGCACCCGGAAAACCCTCTCATGCCTCTGGATCTCTGCACAGGCCATTTGTCCCCCAGGCTGCCCCTCCCCGCTTGGTCTGCCTGGCAGACACCTCTTTTCATCTTTCAGTAACTATGTGAGCAGCACTGGTTTGATCTCTTTCCAAGAACAGCTCCCTGCTTGCTTCCTCTGGGCCCCCGCTGCTCTGGCCACACACAGCTGTCAAGGGACACCTTGCAGATTCCCCGTGTTCACCGTCCACTTCCTGGAGTCGATGGTGAGTCCTGAGATCCCAGAGATATCCCAGAGGCGGGGTCGGATGTGTGCGATAGGGTCAGAGGGAAGGGCTTGGCGGGAGCTGTGCATTTGGGAGCCAGTGACGAAGAGATGGTAACCAGAGC
This sequence comes from Herpailurus yagouaroundi, assembly GCF_014898765.1. Lineage (NCBI taxonomy): Eukaryota > Metazoa > Chordata > Mammalia > Carnivora > Felidae > Herpailurus > Herpailurus yagouaroundi. The sequence continues at coordinate 4,283,942 of NW_024412413.1, read as the reverse complement.
CACAGGGGAGGAAGAAAGGGCTCAGGAGAAAGCGGGGGGAGAAAAGAGGAGATCCAGGACCCAACACGACGGGAAGGGCAGGTGGACGCTGTGGCCGGTGGGACAGAAGACCCAGGGGCGGGTGGAGTCACAGAAGGGACTCCAAGGAAGGGATTGCTTTCAGGAAGGGGGATGGCGGCCATGTTGCATGGCCTCCTCGTAGGAGCAGACGCTTTGTTTCCACCTGCACTCAGGCCCTTCCACGTCTTCCACAAGAGGGCGGACAGCGTGGGGCAGGGGCTTAGTTTTTGCTTGTATCCACATCCCCAGCATTTCACCACCACCCCCGCCCCGGGCTGCCTCAGGAATGGAGACATGGAAATATCCACTTCCGGTTTCCCTGAAGCAGGTGTGAATTTGTTTCTGGGAAACGGGGCTACTTTCTGGGAGCTAAAGACGGGTAAACGTGTCCTTGATTGCAAGAGGCTCATGCTCTCCCCAAGGAATCCGTGGCAGCAGACAACTGTGGAGGAAAATGAAACACCCAGATGTGCTGTTCTACTTGGAAGGGGGAAAAAAAACCCCGGCTGTGCTCACTGTGGCTTTGTTTGGCTTTGAAACGCCGATTGGTCAAAGTGAATGCTGTGTTCCAGATGCTCCCATCTCCTCCAGTCTGGAGTCCGGCTGGCCAGCTGGGCCCCCGCCGTGGGCCTGTCCTTCAGTCCCCTCTCCGGGGCAGCCAGACGGTCTCCCTCAGGCCCAGCTTCCACCCACCTCGCTGTGGCCGGGGCTGTGACCTCGCTTCCTGCCGCAGAGGAGGGCTGGCCAGGTGGCACCCGTGGGCCCTTCCTGTTCTCACACTCTGTAGTTGGGTGCCTCCTGGGCTGGCGACTACCGGGCATTTAAGGACGCCCGGGGGGGTCAGCAGTAGTGATGCCTTTTATTTGAAAAGTGCTTCGTTCTCTTCGTAGACACGGCCCTACAGGTCTGTCCTGAGCTGCCTGCCCGGCGCCACGTCCTATCGGGAAACCCGCCCCTGCCAACGTCAGCCCCACGCCGACTCCTGCCTCTGAGCTGCTGTCCTTTGGAATTTCTGACACCCCGCCTGGACTCGATGGGTAGTTTTCTTTTCTTTTTTTTTTTTTAAATTTTTTTTTCAACGTTTATTTATTTTGGGGACAGAGAGAGACAGAGCATGAACGGGGGAGGGGCAGAGAGAGAGGGAGACACAGAATCGGAAACAGGCTCCAGGCTCCGAGCCGTCAGCCCAGAGCCCGACACGGGGCTCGAACTCACGGACCGCGAGATCACGAGATCCCGCGAGATCGCGAGATCGCGACCTGGCTGAAGTCGGACGCTTAACCGACTGCGCCACCCAGGTGCCCCTCGATGGGTGGTTTTCTTCTCTCGGGGTAACCGACTTTCTTAGATTCTGATACTTGCAAAACACCGGCGAGACACCTAGGCTGACATTTCTTCTCTCACCTTTTGTTTTGAAATAATGATCGAGTCACAGAAGGTTGCAAGAATAGCACAGAGGCTTTTCCGTCCCGGGTGATGGAGGCGATCCCTCCCACGAGGCACAGCTAAAAACTCTGGACATTTTGTATAAAACGAGTGAGGGGAAGATTCTGCAAGGTGGAGAGAGGCAGGAAGGCCGACGAGGGGCCTCGGGACCCAAGCAACGACACGACGGTGAGCTCCCGGGGTTCTCTTTGGCCGTATGCACCCTAGACCTGGGGCTGAGGCGGCTGCCATCTGGAAATGCCAGTGGGCACAGACAACCCGAAGCCCGACAAAAGCTCGTCCTCTCTAGCCACAGGACCGGGAAGGGGCAGCCCAGCAAGACAGAAAACTTTGAGACAAAAACCGCCCTCCTTTAGCTAAACACACAGAAGAAAACAGGGCTTTGCCCCGGCCCACCCCAGGCTGTAACGAGGGCCCGGCTTCCCTACTGGGGTGGTGTCGGGGATGGCTGAGTGGGGAGCCAAGACTTTCGTCCCTGCCAGCTGGGAATGAGGCCCCTCTCCCGTGGCGGTGTCGGTAAAGACACGTGGGGAGTCTCGACCGCTACCCCAGCTCAGCAGTGACAAGGCATTTCTCCCCCTCCCCATGGGGGTTTGGTCAGAGGAGGCCAAGGAGGGTCGGGACCTTTACCGTGGCCCAGTGGTAACAAGGTCACCCTCCCCCCCAGTCCCCCCCCCCCCCGACCCAGGACTCCAGGTGGGGAGCGTTAACAAAGCACCTGTATCCCTCCCAGCCGGGGAGATTTCGGCGCAGGCTCGGTGGGAAGCCAGAACTCCTACCCACCCCCCAGTGGGAATGGGAAGCACCCACCTCGGGTGTCAAGAAAGGCTGAGTGCAAAACCAGCATTTCCGTCTCCACCTGGCAACAGGAAGGCCGCCCCCCACTCCCCGTGCCAGAGTGGTGTGAGAGAAAGCCAGCTGAAACAGAAGGTTTAAATCAGATCCCAAATCGCATACGTAATATGAGGACGTCCAGGTTTCGGCTGGAAATCACTCATCAGACCAAGAACCAGAAAGACCTCAGACGGAATGGAAAGAGGCAATAAATAGATAGCAACCCCGAGATGACAAGAGATGTTAGCTTACCTGGCAAAGATCACCGAGCACCCATGAGAGAAAGGCTTTGGCAAGCAGTTACGAATGTGCTCAGAGCAAATGAAAAAATAGAAAGTCTCAGCAAAGAACCAGGAGATAGAAAAGGGGACGGATCTGTAAACTGGAAGACAGAACGATACCAATCACCTGATATGGACACCTGAGGGACAACAGGCTGGGGGTGGGTAACGAACAGAGCCCCAGTGACCCGCGGGATTGTGACAAAGGATCAGATCTTTGTTACATCGGAGTCTTAGAAGGGGAAGAGAAAGAGGGGGGAGCTAAAATCATAACCGAAAGCTTCCCAGATCTGGCAAGAAACATAAACTATAGCTTCAAGAAGGTGAGCACGTTCCAAATACGATCAGTCTGAATAAATGAACACCAGGACACGTCACAGTCAGAATTCTGGGCACTAAAGACGAAGAAAAACTTCTCAAAAGCAGCAGGAGGAAAGGGACATCCTACCTACAGGGGAAAAAATAGGAAGACTAGCACAGAGGCAGACTCCTCACTAGAAATCACAAAGGCCTGGGGCTCCTGGGGGACTCAGTCAGCTAAGCATTCAAGTCTTGATTTTGGCTCCGATTATGACCTCATGGCTCATGAGTTTGAGCCCTGTGTTGGGTTCTGCACTGAGCGTGGAGTCTGCTTGGGATTCTCTCTCACTCTCTCTGCCTCTCTCCCATTCTCTCTCTCTAAAAAGGAAAGAAAGAAAGAAAGAAAGAAAGAAAGAAAGAAAGAAGAAAGAAAAGAAAAAAAGAAGAAAAGAAAGAAATCACAAAGGCCAGAAGGAAGTGGCAGGATATTTAACAAGGGCTGAAAGGAAAAATTCAGAATTCTATGTGCAGAGAAAATATTCCCGAAATGAAAGGAAACCAACACATTATCAGACAACGGAAAGCTAAGAGGAAGTTTTGTCAGTCGACCTGTCCTAAAATAAGTGCTAGAGGAAATTTTCTAGACAGAAAGGAAGCAATGAAATGAGAAGCCTTGGAATATTGGGAAAGCAAGCAAAAGTATGGGAAAATACAATGGGTTTTTCTTCTCCTCTTTAGTTTTCTAAATTATGTTTGACATTGGCTGATGTGTTTCCAAATATATGTAGAAGAAATATTTAAGACAACGATAAATGGGAGAGTAAAGGAACCTGAAGGGAGGTATGATGTCTGCATTTCACTCTGACTGGTAAAATGATCTCGATAGACTGTGATAAGCTTTGTATCTATAACACAATAATAGCTAAAGCAACTTCTAAAATAGTTCTACCGAGCAGTATCTTGAAAAACATGACAGACAAATGAGGGGCGCCTGGGTGGCGCAGTCGGTTAAGCGTCCGACTTCAGCCAGGTC
>NW_024412413.1:4256059-4279888 GCF_014898765.1 Herpailurus yagouaroundi | reverse complement strand
GCAAGCCAAAGGCAGACTGAAGCCCTAACATGTCTGTCAATAATGAAATGTAAATGGCCATTTACCACGTGAAGACAACTAAATGACAGAAGTTGGCAATTAAGAGACGGGAGTTAGCATCGTGGATTTTTACACTGACCCAACTGTATTCTGTCCACAAGAAACTCACTTACAATGGTGTAGGCAGGTTAGAATCAAAAGAGTAGAGAAAGGTACATCGCATAAATATCAATCAAAGGAAAGCAGTGGCTACATTAATGTCAGACGGCGTAGATTTCATAGCGAAGCAAATTACCGGAGGTACAGATTGTATGATGATGAATGGACAGCTCTACCAACAAGACGCACCAATTCTGAATGTGCATCAAAGAACGAAGCCGCAAATTTTGTGGAAGAAAAGCGGGTAGGCTTGAGAGGAGAAATAGATCACTCTACATTTGTACTTGGAGACTTCAATGTGCCTCTCTCCATGTTTGAAAGAATAGCTAGACAGACTATCACCAAAGACACAGATCTCAACGACACTGCTGACCAACAGGACCTACACAACACTTGTAGAACACCCTACCCCACAATAGCAGGACACATATTCTTTTAACTTCCAGGAAATCTACACCAAGATAGACCATATCCTGGGCCATAACACAGACCTCAAAATAATTAAAAGAATTGAAACCATACAGTATGTTCCCTAATCACAACAGGAGCCAACTAGAAATTAATGACAAAAAGCTAACAGGGAAATCTCCAGGCACTGGGAAATGAGACAGCATGCTTCCAAATAATCCATGGGTCAAAGAAGAAGTCTCAAGGGAAGTAAAAAAAAAAAAAATACACGGAGCTGAATTAAAGTAAACATATGACATATCAAAATGTGTGAGACACAGATAAAGCAGTACCGAGAAGGAAATTTATAGCATGGGATGCATACATTAGCAAAGAGGAAACACCTCAAATCAACAATCCAGGGTTCCACCTCAAGATGCTGTAAGAGGAAGAGAAAAATAAACCCAAAGGAAATAGAGATAAGGAAATAAGAAAGAGTAGAAATCAGAAGATAGGAGAAAAAAAATAGAAGCAGAGAAAAACCCACAACACAAAGAGTTGGTTCTTTGAAAGATAAGACCAACAAATGCAGCAAGACTGACAAATGACAGAGAGAAATATACAAATTGCCATGTCACTCCAGATCCTTCCTCTAAGGGTTAATGAGGGTTATGAGCAACCGTGTACACATAACATTTGGCACGTTAGATGAAGTGGGTCACCTTCTCCGAAAACTCACACTAATCACAAATCACTCAATATGAAACAGATCATTGGAACAGCCCTACAACTATTGAGAAAACTGAATTCATTATTTTATAACTCCTAGGAAAAGAAGTCTCCAGGTCGGGATGGTTTTACTGACAGATTCTGCCAAATGCTTAAAGAAGAATTAACATGAATTCTACACTGTCTCTTCCAGAAAATAGAAGGAGGAACACTTTCCAAATTCATTTTATGAAGTTAGTATTATCCTGATATCAAAACAAGATAATGACAGGACAATAAAAAAACATTTTACAGACCAATATCCCTCATGAATTTAGATACAAACATCCTTAACAAAATAGTAGTAAGCAGAATTTAGCAATGCACAGAAATAATTATATACCATGACCACATGGGGTTTATTCCAGGAATGAGATCTGGTTCAATATTTCAAAATCAATCGATGTACTTATTAATGAACTAAAGAAGAAAAAAATGATATGATCATATCAGCTGAAAGGTCAGGTTCAGGGCAAAATCTGTTCTGACCATTTTTATTCAACATTGTGCTGGAGGGTCTAGTCAGTAATAAAAAGCAAGAAAAGGAAATAAAGGGCATTACAGATCAGAAAGGAAGAAATCATACTGTCCCTAATCACAGATGACATAATTTTCTACGTAGAAAATTCCAAGGAATCTGCAAAAAACTCCTGGCACCAATAAGTGCGTTGAGCAGTACCTCAGGATATAGGATGAATATACAGAAATCAAATTTTTCTATATACTAGCAGTGAACATGTGGACACCAAAATTAAAAATACAATGCCATATATCATCACTCAAACATGCAGTACTTAGGTATAAACTCAATGGAGCATGTATACGATGAAATTTAGACAATGCTGATGAGAGAAACTAAAGAACTAAGTCAATGGAGAGACATACATTGTTCCTGGATAGGAAGATACAACGGGGTAATGGTGTGTTGATGTGTCCAAACAGGTATACGTGTTTAATGCAATTTCTATTAAAGTCCCAGCAAGATATAGACAATATAGAGATATAAAGATTATTCCAAAATCTATATGGGAAGGCAAAGAAAGTAGACTAGCTAAAACAATTTTGAAAAGGAAGAATAAAGGGGGGAGAATCAACATACCCAGTTTGATTTCTTCTACAGCTACAGTAACCAAAACTGTCCTAGTGACAAAGGAAGAGACACGTAGACCGATGGAATGGAATAAAAAGCCTAGAAGTAGAACCACATGAATACGCCCAACTGACTTTTGATAAAGGTGCAAAAGTAATTCAATAGAGGGGAGATAGCCATGTCTACAAATGGCGCTGAAGCAGTCGAACATCCATCGCCTAAAAAGTAAATACATAAGTAAATCTCAACCTCAGTTCCACACCCATCAAGAAATTCAGTCAAAATGGATCACAAACTTAAGCATAAAACGTAAAACTTTCGGAAAAAGAAAGCATGGGAGAAAATCTGTGGGAACGAGGTAAAATCTGGGACTAGGTGAGGTGTTTCCAGAGGTGATGTCCCCGGCATTATTCAGGAAAGGAGACATTCGTGAATTTGAGTAATTAATATTTAAAAATTTTGCTCTGAGAAAAATCCTGTTAAAAACATGGAAATACAAGCTACAAACTGGGAAGAAATATTTGCAAACCCCATATCCAACAAAGGACCAGTATCTGGAATACATCAAGAGCTCTCAAAGAACAAAACTCAACAGCAAAAAAAAAGCCTCCCGTTTAAATAGAGAATGGACAAAAGACACGAAGAGACATTTCATCAAAGAAAATATACAGAAAACAAATAGGCACATGAGAAAGATAGTCAACACCCTTAGCCATTAGGGAAATGCAAATGAAAGCCATAGTGGGAGGGGCTCCTAGGTGGCTCAGTCGATTAAGCATCCAACTTTGGCTCAGGTCATGATCTCACGGTTTGTGAGTTCGAGCCCTGCCCATGGGGCTCTGTGCTGTCAGCACGGAGCCTGCTTTGGATGTCCTCTCTCTCTCTCTCTCTCTCTCTCTCTCTCTCTCTCTCTGTCCCTCCTCTGCTCATGCTCTTTCTGTCTGAAAAACAAGTAAACATTGAAAGAAAGAAAGAAAGAAAGAAAGAAAGAAAGAAAGAAAGAAAGAAAGAAAGAAAAAACCACAGTGGGATGGCTCGGTACACGCCTATCAAAATGGCTAAAATAAAAAACAGCGACAACACCAAATGCTGGTGAGGATGTGCAGAAACTAGGGAATGTAAAATGGTACCGCCAGTCTGGAAAATAATTCGGCAGTTTTTTAAAAAATTAAGTGTTCAGCTACCATATGTGCCCCCCCCCCCCAGCAATTGTCTTCCTGGGTACGTATCCCAGAGAAATGAAGACTCATGTTCACACAACAACCCATACACTAATGTTTATAGCACCTTTATTCTTAACGGCCCAAATCGGAATAACCCAGATGTTCTGGAGTATTCACTGAGCATGGTCACGGTCAGTCTGTGTGGAGGACCTTTATGAGACTGGGGGGGGCTCCTTTCTGTTCCTAGTTTGCTAAACTTTTTGTTTTTTATCACGAATAGATATTGAATTTGTCAAATGTTTCTTCTGTATCTATTGAGATGATTATGTATAATTTGTGTCCTGTGGTGAATGGCATCGATTAATTTTTAAATGTTAAACTTGCATTTCATTTCCATGATAACTCCAACCTGGCCATGATGTATTATCCTTTTGATACATGGCTGGATTTGATCAGACAGTATCTTGTTAACGATTTTTGTGTCTATATTCATGAGGGATATTAAGCCGCAATTTCCTTTTCTCCTAGCCTCTCTGTCTGGTTTTGGCACGAGAGCAATGCTGGCCTTTGAAAACGGCTTGAGAAGCATTCCCTTCTCCTCGGCTTTCTGAAGGAGTTTGTGTAAAATCAGTACCCCTTTTATCTTAGGTGTTTGATCTGATTCGCTTATTAATCTTCCGATCTTCCCTCTAACTAACCGTCAATCCCGCTACCAATACAGTAGGTCCTTAGCACACGTGGGATGAACGGATGCGTTGCTTCTGGATCAACAGTCGCACATTCGAATGGCTTCGAGGCTGAACCAGTAAAGTAAGTAGGTGAATCGGCTGAGTCCGTAATAGGGAGCGGTGGGGCCTGTGGCTAAAGGGTAAAGCCTTCAGATTCAAACTGTTGAAAAAACTTACTTGTGGATCTCGCCCGCAGACCTGTGGTTTGCAACCCCTATCGGCAGTTCTAATTCCCGTTTTGCGAAGACCCGGGGAAGATGAGAGAGAGCGTTCTGCGAGCCCTCTCTTACTCAGAGATGAAAACTGGGTACACGCGGCTGTTTGTTGCTTTCTCTGCGCTGGGCCGCCTGTTTCTCTGCCTCCCTGCTCCCGTGTCTCTCATGCAACCCTGAGGTTGCGAGCTCCTGCTAAAGCCTTAGCTTTCAAACGGAAGGCAGGGGGCATGGTGGCATTATGCAGCCAGGCAAAGTGGCAGCTGCCTCTGCAAAGCTGCCTCTGCAGGTGGGAAATGCCACCGTTTGCCCTTTCCAGCCCAGGCCCAGGTGGGAGCCTTGCCGGCAACACACAGTATTCGGTATTCGGGCAGCGTTTTGTGGCTAGTGGGCCGGAAGCGCGCAGGAGTTGCAATTCTCTCTCTGGGTTGTCCTGGAACTTTTGTTCATACCCCCAGGTATCCGGGGAGCGGATTCACTGAGCCAAGCTCCCGGAACGTGCAATCGCGTGTCCCAGACTTCTCAAGCCACTCTCCCTTGCCTCTCCTTCTTCTGAGTTGCGTTCACGGGCAGGGTCACTCGGCAAAACTTCGGACAGTGCGTGTCCGTGCTGGGTGCGCAGGGAATAAGCTGGACACGGCCCGGCCCCTGAAGTCCCAGGACCGTGTCCCGTCACCGTAATGGCTGGAAACCTTCAAAGAAAGACACAACAGGCTCCCACTGTGCTTCCCGAGGCAAGGCCATGTATTGAACATTTAAAAAATCTTTCCGTTCAAAATTGTCAAAATAAAAAGCAAAGGCTTGTCTTCTGAAGGGTTAAGCGTCCACACGGGAGAAAATTGCTCATGTGGAACTAATTCTTTTCCAAACAGGCTTCGTCCCTGAGGGGTTACCGGGTGGTGTTTTTAGGGAGTTGAAATGTTCTCTTACGGCACAGGGGGGGTCGCGCTGGCGGTATGGACCCTCACTTGGGTCTCGGTGGTGACTTCAGGGTTTAAAACGGCTGTTTTGAGAGGCGCCTGGGTGGCGCAGTTGGTTAAGCGTCCGACTTCGGCTCAGGTCATGATCTCACGGTCCGTGAGTTCGAGCCCTGCGTCAGGCTCTGGGCTGATGGCTCGGAGCCTGGAGCCTGTTTCCAATTCTGTGTCTCCCTCTCTCTCTGACCCTCCCCCGTTCATGCTCTGTCTCTCTCTGTCCCCAAAATAAATAAACGTTAAAAAAAAAAATTAAAAAAAAAAAAACAGTTGTTTTGATCAGCTCTGAAGTCTTACGAATTCTGAACAACTCCGAACGACGAATAAATTCTCACTTGTGCCTCTAAAGTAGAGGTCATCTCTTTATGGGCTGTTTTATTTTTCTATTAAAGTTTCAGAAATGTATTTTGAATTTTCCCTGGCTCAGAATGAAGTCATAAGACCTCTGAATTGCCAACAGACGCTCTCTTGCTAGAACGTGAGCGTGTGGGGAAGTTTTATTCAAGTGATTTTCGTGTGCGGAAGAAGATGAGGCACGTATAAAACCTGCCACGAAAAGTCTCGGGGGGAATGTCTCAGATTCGATTTCGGGGTTCGGTCTCGCGTAGATAATGACGGTCTTTAACGTACACACGTATTTGCCCTCTTTCCGCTTGGGCTCATTTTTTGTTTGTTTGGCCTGTGTCCCCGCTGTGACTCTAATATTGCCGAAACTTGAACCTGGAAAACTGGCGCTTGAGATCAGGCATAAAATTATAAGACTGTATACCTCCAAATGTTTTTCATGCACTTTGGATGAAGCTGAGTCTTCAGCTCCAATGTTCCCTTGTGCCAATAATGAGCATGTGCTGGGACTAATGCAGGTTGTTGAGGGTGCTTGCCAAACGTACTTCTAAAGCTAACCCCATTAGGGGAAAAAAAAGAAATAGCATTACAGCACGTTGGCTCAAAAGTAGTTTACCCCATGGTTGGCCCCCAAATGTTTCTCATTAAGGATCTTCCCCAAGGACAGGCCTGGGACTTGTTTATTCCTTAAGTCTTCAGTCCCTAGCTCAGGGTCCGACGGTGTTAGGTGCTCAGCAGATACCGGCTAAATGGATTCTTTGAAGACGTTTGACACCAACAGGTGTGTGAAGAGGATGGTCCCCAGGAGTACGATCCACGCCTCAAGGTAAAGGATGCTATTCCGCCTTTCGTCTTCAACACGAACTATTAGAACTCTGGGCGGATGGTGCCCTGACATCTTGGAGGGAGGGAGTCTGGAGAGGGGAGGAAGAGAGTTTAATGCTGCCAAGTTCCTGGGTAGGGGCTGTCCCTCCCGCAGAACTTGTTGGGGGTGATTGACTCCCAGGAGAAATTTTGGGGAATGCTGAGGAACAGGGGACTTGCCCTTTGGGGGGCCTGGGCTGTGGGGTGGAGGCCGTCTTGGAGGTCGGCGCAGAGAGGTTTTGCTGGTGGCCTCTGTCTGGACCGTCCTCCGTCTTTCCTCGGTGCTCCCTCTCTGGGAAGACTATGCTGCCCCCGGCTGGGTTACCTGTCTCCTCTCTTCCGTGCCTCCATCTGCCGTGAACAAATCACGTGGTATTGGAATCCTGTTTTCTTCCCAGCCCGTGAGCTCCGTTGAGAGGGACCGTGTCTTTGCGCCTCTGTGATCAACGCAGTGTTCTTAGGTTCCCCACTGCTCTTTCAAGGTTCTTGCAAAGATACTGCATTTTCTCTCCCCTGCCGCCTACTTCCATCTGCTTTTGAGATTTTTCTTTGTTACCGTTGGCCATTCTGACAGGTGTGAGGTGGTATCTCATTGTGGTTTTGATTTGTATTTCCCTGATGATGAACGATGCTGAGCATCTTTTCACGTGTCTGTTGGCCATCTGGTTGTCTTTGTTGGAAAAGTGTCTATTCATGCCTTTTGCCCATTTCTTCACTGGATTATTTGGTTTTTGGGTGCTGGGTTTGATAAGTTCTTTATAGATTTGGAAACTAACCCTTTATCCAATATGTCATTTGTAAATATCTTCTCCCATTCCGTCGGTTGCCTTTTAGTTTTGGTGGATTATTTCCTTCACAGTGCAAAAGGATTTTATCTTGATGAGGTCCCAGTAGTTCATTTTTGCTTTTATTTCCCTTGCCCCTGGAGACGTGTCAAGTAAGAAGTTGTTGCGGCCAGGGTCAGAGAGGTTGCTGCCTGTTTTCTCCTCTAGGGAGGGCACTTGTTGGGATGAGCACTGGGTGTTTTATGTAAGAGATGAATCACTGGGTTCTACTCCTGAAACCAATACTACACTGTGCATTAACTCACTTGAATTTAAATAAATTAATAAAAAAAAAGATTTTTCTTTGTGTTTGTTTTTCAACAGTTTGACTATTCTGTGCTTAGAATATGGTTTTCTTAGTGTTTATCCTGTTTGGGGTAAATTGAACTTCTCAAAAACATGGGTTGACATCTTTTCTTGTTTGAGGCAAATTCTTGGCCACAATCTGAATACTGTTTTTTCTCCTCCCTTTTTTTCTGGAGCTACAATTACATGTATGTTAGAACTTTTCTAAAAAAATTATTTTATTTGAGAGAGAGAGAGAGAGAGAGAGAGAGAGGGCAAGCAGGGGAGAGGCAGAGAGAGAGGGAGAAAGAGAATCTCAAGCAGGCTCCACATTCAGTGCAGAGCCCAACGTGGGGCTTGATCCTAAGACCCCGGGATCATGACCTGAGCCGAGATCAAGAGTCGAATGCTCAACCCACTGAGCCACCCAGGCACCTCTGTATGTTAGACCCTTTGACTATATCACATAGGTCTTTTATTCTTTGCATTTTTAAAAATCTATTCTTTTTCTTTCTACATTTTAGTTTACATATTTTTTTTACTGACTTGATTTCCATTCACTTTTCTTGTGTCATGCTGTGCCTAATCTGTTGTTAAAACTTTCCATTGAGTACTTAATTTCTCACTTTGAGAAGGTCAGTTTGGTTATTTGGTTCTTTCTCTTTAAAGATGCCAATTTTTTAAATGTTTATTTATCTCTGAGAGGGAGAGAAAGACAGAGTATGAGCAGAGGAGGGGCAGAGAGAGACAGAGACACAGAATCTGAAGCAGGCTCTAGGATCTGAGCTGTCAGCACAGAGCCTGATGTGGGGTCCAAACCCCCAAACTGAAAGATCATGACTTGAGCTTAAGTGGGACACTTAACTGACTGAGCCACCCAGCTGCCCCAGATTCCAATTTATTATTATTATTATTACTCTTATTATTATCTTGCTGTTGAAAATCTACCTTTCATTATTTTGCATGCATGTTTCTTTTTTTATTAATTTTTAAAAAATATTTATTATTTATTTTTGAGAAAGAGAGGGAGAGAGAGAGAGCGCAAGCAGGGGAGGGGCAGAGAGAGAGGGAGACACAGAGTCTGAAGCAGGCTCCGGGCTCCGAGCTGTCATCACAGAGCCCGACGCAGGGCTTGAACTCTCAAACCATGAGGTTGTGACCTCAGCCGAATTCGGCTGCTTAACTGACTGAGCTACCCGGGAACCCCTCATACATGTTTCTTTATTTCCTTTGACATTGTTATTTCAAAGCCCTGTTGGCTAAGTTCAAGGTCTGCATCAAGTGTGGCTATACATCCTTTGCCTGTGTTTTCTCTCCATTATTTGTCATGTTTTCTTCACTTATCTCATGTCTTGTAATTTCAACTGAGTGCTGGACATCGTGCATGGAAAGCGAGGGGGCTCCCTTCCCAAAAATATTCCTGCTTAACTGAAAGCAAAACTGTTCTTGTTAGACAAATAGTATGAGGGACTTTGCACCCAAATCCAACCAGAAATTGAGCAGGGAAGGGGCTGGGTTGTAGTTTTAGTCATGGCCAGTGTGTCTCTGGGTGTCCCCGTTCCCAGAGCGTATCCTCCCGAGCTTTTGATCGAGAACCTGGTGAGACCTTGTCTCCGTGGCCCTGAAAGCCTTCGGGAGAGTCAGCTCTGCCCTGCAGGGGCTCCAGCCCAGCTCTCCCACTTCCTGCCAGGTGGCTTTGACAGCTGGCAAATGTGTGGAGCAGGGGGTCAGAGAGTGTGTTTGAGGCAGGCTTCTCCCCGGCTGGTCTGTTGTGCCCTAAGCCCTGCTCTGCCTTCCAGCTTTCCCCTTGGCTCCCTAGATCCCTGCACAGCATGAGAACTCAGCAAACGCACCACCAGGAGGAATGATCGGTGCGCCTGAACTCTCTCAAGCTTCCTCACCCGGCTTTCCACGTGACCACTGGAATATTTGCTGGTTTCTCTTCTTCCCTGGCAGAAGCTCCTGGCCAGAAACAGCTTGATCCTTGGTCCTCAAGAAAAAAACAGGGGCTGGAGACGGTCAGCTCTCCTCAACATCTCATTTCTTCTGCAGCCCTACCATGCCCTTTAAAAAGATGATTTCTTTCTCTCAAAATAAATAAACTTAACAAAGGGGGGGTGCCTGTGGGGTGCCTGGGTGGCTCAGTCGGTTGAGCTTCCGACTTAGGCTCAGGTCATGATCTCTCGGTTTGAGAGTTCGAGCCCCGCGTCGGGCTCTGTGCCGATGGCTCGGAGCCTGTAGCCTGCTTCGGATTCTGTGTCTCCCTCTCTCTCTGACCCTCCCCCGTTCATGCTCTGTCTCTCTCTGTCTCAAAAATAAACATTAAAAAAAAAAAAAAAGCTGGGGAGAATTGACCACACTGACCCATCGGAGTCTCCTGTCCATTCTCTGGTGTTTTCGTGGCTGGAGCTCTGGACTTGGAGCCAGAAAAGCCATGGAGGGGGAGCACCTGGCGTGGCCCCTTGCTGGTGGCATGACACCTCGTAAGCCCCTGGTCCTCCTGAGCCTCTGTTTCTCTACCTAGACATTGGGCACAGTGTTCCTATCTCACGGGAGCGTTTGAGGACTCAGGGCCGTGCTGTGTGCCGCTTGCCAGAGCTCGGCCAACTCTGCCTTTGAGCCACGGGGTTGGCAGGCGTGAGCGGATGGCAGCCACGGAGGCTCAGGTCACCGGTAGAGGGACACGTGCTCGACCAGGGCAAGAGGGGGCCGATCCGATTAGACGCACTCGCCAGTTAAGGCCATCCGTTCATTCTCCATGTTTCCACGGGACACTAAATGTGGGTGAACACAAGCCTGAGCTGGAGTCTGAGAAGGACGAGAGGCAGTTCTGCCCCGTGGTCAGAGAGATGGGGGAATGGTCGATGCCGGCAGGCTGTGAGACTCGGGGGAGCAGGACCACGGGGACCCAGAAGAGGGCCGGTGGGAGAGGACACGTGCATCCCAACCTGCCCCCCCAGACCACCCGACTGTGCCCGGCGTCAACCCCGAGGTCCCAGAGGGAGTGAAAGGTGTTTGGTGGTCTGAAACACGAGGGCACGTAAAACGTGGCCATAAACGAAGTCGGCCTCGTAAACTGAGAAATCCCAAGTGCAGGCCGACTCTCTCCACGTCAGAGTAAACACTGCACATTTTCTAGGAAGACCGAAGCTAAAACCACACAAAAGGTCGGAGCCCGTTCTGTGGCGAGATACAAGCCCCTGTGTCCGATGTGCCTCCCAGATCGAGAAGCTTCTGTTCGTGGTCAGGGCGGGTGGGCAGGGGCGGTGCTGAGGTGCCCCACCCCAGTCATCAGACGGCTCCTGAGGAGTCTGGGAACACTTGGGGGGGGGGGGTTGTGGGGAATGGAGTTGCCAGGAGGGAAAGGGTTTCCCAGGTGAGGGAAACACAGCCACAGGTGAAGGAAGGATATTTCGGGTCCGAATGGAAGTCCCATCCGCCCCCTCGCCGTGTCAGCTCCAGGGAGGCAGGGTTTTGTCTGTTTGGTTCCCTTCCGTGCCTAAAACAGTGCCTGGACAGAGTGGTCGTTCAAGAAAATGCTTGTTGCACGAATGGGTGAACAATTGATTCGCTGAGGACGCAGACAGAAGAGGTTAAAGAGAACGGGCAGGGCAGAGCGTCCCAGGGGCCTCATGTGACAGTCTGAGGCCTGGACATGGTCCCGCAGACAGCAGGGAGCCAGCAGGGATGCTCTCGGTGTTGCCCAACTGCCCCAGGCGCCTGGGGTGGGGGTGGGGGCGGCCGTGGGGCTGCTGCACCCTGAGCATGGCCACGGCCACAGCCACAAACACGGCAGCCCTCCAGGACAGCCCAGGGGCTCGGCCGGCGCCTTGTGTGCGTGCGGGGCTCCTCCTGGCCACACCACCACATGGCCACGCGGCAAGAAGGAGCGGGAAACGAACGGCAGCCAAGCCAAGCGGCCGGAACGAAGGTGAAGGGCAAGCCAGGCTCCGCAGACAAATGCAAACCCAGGAGAGGAGGCTGCCCTGGGCAGAGAGCGCACCGGGGTGCAGAGGGACAACGTGCCTACCCCGTGCCTACCTCTGCAAAATGGCAGCTTCCCAGCCCGCGGGGTTCTAGGTGATGAGCCAAAGTGTGGCACAGCGCTGGCCCTTGGTCAGGGCTCACACCAGGATATGGGGCACCTGAGCGGCTCAGTCGGTTAAGCATGTGACCCTCTCTTTTTTTTTTTTTTTAAGAGAGAGAGAACGTGCACACATGAGTGGGGAGGGGCAGAGAGAGAGAGAGAGAGAGAGAGAATCTCAAGCAGGCTCCGTGCTCAGCACAAGCCCGACTCAGGGCTCAATCCCATGACCCTGGGATCCTGACCTCAGCTGAAATCAAGAGTTGGACGCTCAACCAACTGAGCCACCCAGGGGCCCCAGGCATCTGACTCCTGATTTCAGCTCAGGTCATGATCTCATAGTTGTGGGACTGAGCCCCGTGTCAGAGCGTGGAGCCTGCTTAAATTCTCTCTCTCCCAGATATTTGCAAATGACCTATCAGACAAAGGGTTAATATCAAAAATCCATAAAGAACTCACCAAACCGAACACAACACCTAAAAAACAAATAATCCGGTGAAGAAACGGGCAGAAGTCATGAATAGACCCTTTTCCAAAGAAGACATCCAGATGGCCAACAGACACATGAAAAGATGCTCAACGTCACTCATCAGCAGGGAAATACAAATCAAAACCACGATGAGATACCGCCTCGCTCCTATGGAATGGCTGAAATGAACGACTCAGGCAACAACAGATGTTGGCGAGGATGCGGAGAAAGGGGAACCCTCTTGCGCTGTTGGTGGGAATGCAAGCTGGTGCAGCCACTCTGGAAAACAGCATGGAGATTCCTCAAAAAATTAAAAATAGAACTACCCTACGACCCAGCAATTGCACTACTGGGAATGTATCCAAAGGATACAGGAGTGCTGATTCATAGGGCCACATATGACCCCAATGTTTATATCGGCGCTATCAACAACAGCCAAAGGATGGAAAGAGCCCAAATGTCCATCAACTGACGAACGGGCAAAGGAGATGTGGTTTCTATATACAATGGAATACTACTCGGTGATGAAAAAGAATGAAGTCTTACCATTTGCAACCACGTGGATTGAACCGGAGTGTATTATGCTAAGCGAAACAAGTCAGAGAAAGACAGTTATCGCGTGATTTCACTCACACGTGGAATTTGAGAAACATAACAGATGATCGTAGGCGGAGGGAAGGAAAAAAAGATAAAAACACGGAGGGGGCCAAACCGTAAGAGACTCTCAGATACAGAGAGCAAACTGAGGGTCGATGGGGGCGGGGGGTTGGGAGGGGGGGGACACAATGGGTGACGGGCATGAAGGAGGGCACTTGTTGGGATGAGCACCGGGTGTCGTGTGTAAGAGATGATTCGCTGGGTTCCGCTCCTGAGGCCAAGACTATGCTGTGTGTTAGCTAAGTTGAGACGAAAAAGAAATTCTTACTTTATATCCCCTCCCACGCCCCCCAAAAAGATTCTCTCTCTCTCTGTCTCCCTCTGCCCCACTCCTCTCTCTCTCCCTAAAAAAAAAAAAAAAAGAAAGAAAGAAAAAAAAGAAGACACTTCAGGATACAACTGAAAATGACCCTCCTGGGGTGGCCGAGGCATCTCTGCAAACCTTTGCCGTGTTTCCCGCCGCAGGTGCCCTGCCCTCCCCGTCTGCGTCCTCCTCCCAGTTCTGCTTTCGGGACCTCCACGAGGCCCTTCAAGATCAGCTCTCCCCACACATCCTTCTCCTCCCCTACTTCTCCATCCCAGCCAACACTTAGCAGACAGGTCCCTGTGCTAAGCTCAGGTCTAGAAGCCCCCCACACGTTGGTTACCCTATTTAACCCTCCCAACATCGGTAGGAGTGCGATGTCATTCCCTTTATTATAAAGAAGCCGCTGCAGCTCAGAGCCGGGGAGTGACCTGCCTCAGGTCGCGCATCCCCAGTGACGGGGAGGAGCAGCGTCCAAACAGAGGCCTGTGAAGACAGAGCTTGCTCTTGGCCATCAGGAGACCTTGCCGGGTGTGAGACCTGTGACTGTGGTCTCTAACGTTGTCCTTGGGTGCTCTCTGTGGACAGGGGGAGTCCTGATTATTCTCCACTGGGGTTAGCTTTCCATGTTCGCCTCCACCCAGGAGACCAGGAGCTGAGGTTTTTGAGAGCCAGGCCCATGCCGCACTTGCCCAAATTCACCACACTCTCCTCCTGTGTTTCCTCCTTTCCTCGCCCGCCTGGCATGCTTCTGTGAGCAACGTCCGGCCCCGTGCTGGAGCTGCACGGCTCTCCCTGGTACTGAAATGGCCGGGGGTAGGTCTCCCCCAGACCACGAGCTCCTCGAGGGAGGTCCTGGCACAGGGCTGTGCTCAGCGTCTGCGGCGTGAATGAATCTGGTCCAACGTGGCTTGAGAGCGAAGCGGCCCTGGGGACTAGACCGAGTGTTGGTTTTGCTGTTGAGTCACTGCGGGATCCCAGGCAGGTCCCTTCGCCCATCTGAACCTCGGTTTTCTCATCTGCAGAATGGGGACAAGTTGCGGTAAAGAGAGATGAAGACCCTTGCCACGCTGAGTTGCGGGGTGGCCTGATGGGGGTCGGGAGGGATGATGGTGGGTCCCCAGCCAGCTCCGGTGTGCACTTGCTCCTTGCTAAGCAAAGCGGACGCTTTGCAAGGCTCACAGCTGCACAGATTTAATCATGAGTCAATACAAAAGATTGTTGAGTTCCTTTTAGAAAAACACTACCTACGGAGACTTTTGGCACTGAGCCTTTAGTTTGGCAAGTTTGCCCGGGTGGCAGGGACCCCAGTGGCTCCCCCCCACCCCCCCACGCAGCTGGAGCCTGTGGGGAAACTTTGGGCCTTTAATTGGAACCATTTGTCCTTCCAGCAAATGGCAGGTGACTCGGCCAGCTTAGGGAGAGACGCTCATTGGAGCAGCATGTGCCCTTTGACTCATTCATCTGACTTCTGGGAATCCGTCCTAAAGAAATAACCCCCAAAATGAAAAGCCTCATGAACAAATAAACGGTCTTTGCAGTATTTCTTATATCAGCAAAGAAACTGGAATTAACTCAAACATCCGATAGGGGAATGAGTTGACGTCTCCCCCACTTGACGGCGTCTTGTTGCCCATCGAGAAGGAATGGCTAAGGAGGCTTTGTGGCCACACGGGGCACGTTTATGATAGACTGTAAATTAAAGACACCGGGTTCCAAGACTCTGTGCCCTGAGATGAGCTACGTAAACTGTGCGTGTAAAATCCTGGCAACAGGCTCAGGGCACGTCTGCTTGTGTCAGGGCGTGGGATTATAGGAGATTTCTCCCCCCTCCATCTTCCTGATTTTCTGCAATGTGGTTGTTGTGAAAAGTATATTATAAACCTGAAAAGTCAAAGCAAGGAAACAATGGCTGGTCTTCCTGGGGTGGAGACTGAACTCCTGACTTTGTGAAAACAAGTTCTGAAGAAACACTGGTGTGGCTTATCTTAGATTTTTTAAAATGTGTATTATTTATTTTCAAGAGAGAGAGAGAGACAGAGAGACAGAGTGTGAGCAGGGGAGGGGCAGAGAGAGAGGGAGACACAGGGTCCGAAACAGGCTCCAGGCTCCGAGCTGTCAGCACAGAGCCCGCCGTGGGCCTTGAACCCGTGAACTGTGAGATCATGACCTGAGCCGAAGTCAGGCGCTTAACCGGCTGAGCCACCCGGGCACCCCTAGATTTTATTTTTCTTCAGTGAAAAAGTCATACGTGTAGAGAGTAAAAAAGTCATCAGTGCAGAAAGATCTAGGAATGCCACTGCCCTAATGAAACAGCATTTTTCTTCCAAAATTTTCTCCATATTCATCTATATCATATAAAATATATAGATTTTAACAAAGCCTAGTGTGTATATATATATATAATAGTATATATATAGTGTATGTGTATATATAGCATATGTATAGTATACGGTATATAAAATATACACTTTAACAAAGCCTACTGTATATATATTATATATATTCAATTTTAACTTATGCCTTCACTTGCATTTTATTTTATTTTATTTATTTATTTATTTTAATATATGAAATTTATTGTCAAATTGGTTTCCATACAACACCCAGTGCTCATCCCAAAAGGTGCCCTCCTCAATACCCATCACCCACCCTCCCCTCTATTTGCATTTTATTAAAAAACAACCACCTCTGTCGTCACGGTCTTCGTACAGAATTTTAAAAAGTTACGTGATATTCCATAGCAGGGATATGTCATGTCCTTACTTAAGTATTCTCTCTCCTACACACTGGTGGTTATGTTTCCTTTTATGCTCATATTCCTATTATAAATCTCATAGCAATAAACAAAATTGCACGTGACTCACATATAGCTGTACATATTGGATACGTAAAATCTCACAACTTTCCTTTGTATGAGTGGCCACCACTTAGAAGCCACGGTAGAAAACACACGCCATTCAGAATGTCAATGAAATATAGAAAGCACTGAGAGATCTGCCCTTGTAAAAAAATGCAAAATTTTAATAAGGGGTTCAGCTGTCAAGAGGGAGCCGTGGCAGGATAGGATTCCCCAACGGTGCCCCTGACCTTCTGCCCATGGGCTGTTCTCAGCACACTAATATACCTCTCTCTCTCTCTCTGTCTCTTTGTCTCTCTCTGTCTCTGTCTCTGTCTCTCTTCAAGCTTGTCTGTGCTGAACTCAACCCAACAATCTCATGTACAAAGTTGTACATTCCTCCCACCGGTGGCAACCAAAGTCATGCTCAGATACCCCATCCAGACGCCCACCGGAAATTAGAAGCACTCTTCTCACTGCCCACCATCTGTAAGGGAATGCCCGTTCCTCCTCTAATTCCGTAAACAATCCCAAGTATCAAGCAGGATTCTCGGTTGCCACCGACTCTGGTCGATGTAAACGGAGAGAAGTTCATTGGAAGGGTCCTGGGCAGCCCGTAGAACCATCGGCAATACCGCAGACCAAGCCTAGAAGCTGGGCTAGACCAGGCACATCTGGAGTAAAGCCAGGGCCACAGCCAAATTCAGGCCCGGAAATTTCACGTTGCTGCTGCTTCTAGCTACCCACCAAAGGGATTTGCCACCAGGCCTGCCTCTTTCCATTACCAGCTCCCACTACAAAGTCTGGGGTGGTTGTGTGTGGTCAGCTCCCCTCGGTCACAGGCCAGCACCCTGGTTCTGAGGGAGGCCGGTGTGGGAAAAGTACAAGTTTAGACTCTGTAGTGGGAAGAAATCAGGGCTCCCTCAAGAGCTCTTCAGTGGAGAATCCCTCAAACAAGGGGAGAAATGAGAGGTGCCCGTCAGAATCCCCACTCCGCAACTCAGGCTAACAGGAAGTTTCGAGATCGCCATTCCTCGGCAGTATCTCCGGCAAACAGCGAAAGGACCGGCAGGTCTGTCCTGAAGCAAACAAAAACCCAAACAAAAGGCAGTCTGAGTTTCCACCACTGTCCTCAAGGCATCGGGGCAGTTTTTCCAGAATTTGTTCAGTTAGATTCTCCCTCTGTCTCTTTTTTTAAAGTAGGCGTCACCCCCAAAGTGAAGCCTTGAAGACGGGCCTTTAAAAAAGGGAATTAAGGGGCTCAGTCGGTTAAGCTTATGACTTCGGCTCAGGTCATGATCTCATGGAGACAAACATGGCTCCCAACGCGGGGCTTGAACTCACCACCCTGAGCTCAAGACCTGAGTTGAGATGAAGAGTCGGATGCTCAACCAACTGAGTCCCCCAGGCGCCCCCAGCTTCTCTCATTTTTGTCAACACGATTACATTTGCTTCAGCATGCAGCAGCTTTCCTGTCCCTTTAACCGCATGAGCTCCGTGCTTTTAATCTCTTTGATTATCATCTGTCCCACTTGTGCTTAACTACTCTTGGGACGGCCCAAGCATCATGCCCGGTCTCCCAAAGACACAATCCCGTTGGCTTTTCTGTTTTCTAGGCTTCTGCTGGTGCCATGGGAGATCCAGGCTTCAAAGCAGAGGGCAGCACTCCTAGAACTCTGTTTCACATAACGATAAATGCGGGTGCTTTTATTTGCATTTGCCCTGACAGTTCTTCCTTGGATCCATAGAGTCCCAGGACAGCTGAGGTTCTAGAATGCCCTGGAATGTTGTACGCTCCCTCTCCTCCTTCCCTCCCTGGTTCTGATGCCCTTTACAATGTCCCAGACCACGATGCATAACACCTCTTCCTCACCCTTGTCTTTGTACCCGCTGAGGTCTGCTAAAGCTGTGTAACAAAGTACCATAGACTGTGTGGCTTGCAAGACAGAAACTTATTCTCTGACAGTTCCGGAGACTGGAAGCCTCGGATTCAGATGTCAGCATGGTTGCTTTCTCCCGAGGCCTCTCTCCTTGGGCTTGTAGACGGCTGTCCCCTTGTGTCTGCACATGGCCATCCCTAAGTGTGTGCCCGTGCATGCAAACGCATGCTGATCTCTTTAAAAAAAATTTTTTTTTTTGAGACAGAGCATGAGCAAAGGAGAGGGGCAGAGAGAGAATCTCAAGCAGGCTCCACACTCAGCCAGAGCCCGACGTGGGGCTCGATCCCACAACCGGGAGATCATGACCTGAGCTATAATCGAGAGTCAGACGCTCAACTGAGCCACCCAGGCACCCCACCTTACTTCCTTTTTTAAAATATTTTTTTTTAATATTTATTTATCTTGAGGGAGAGAGAGAGAGAGAGTGAGTGGGGAAGGGGCAGATAGAGGGGGAGACAGAATCCCAAGCAAGCTCCAGGCTCCGAGCTGTCAGCACAGAGCCCGATGCAGGGGCTTGAACTCATGAACCGCGAGATCATGACCTGAGCCGAAGTCGTAGGCTTAACTAACTGAGCCACCCAGGCGCCCCTTAATTCCCTTGTTTAAAGGCCTGTCTCCAGATACAGTCACAATCTGGGGGACTTCCACAGGTGGAGTTTGGAGAAGCCTAATTCAGCACCCAGCTCCCACCAACCACCCGGCACTGTGCTGGGTGGGCACGTTGGGGTGATAAGACACACCCAAACTGCATCCCGGCCCAGCTGCTGGTCCCTATGAAGCCGGCAGCTTCCTCCAGGATCCTGTTTCATTCGCTGTGAAACAGGAGTCACAGAATTGGGGGCACGCCTTCCATACGGCTGGCCGTGTAAGTGAAATTAGATAGAAGGCCCGAGACATGTGTGGGTGCTGGACACTGGAAATCTGCAACTTTAGGGTCACAAGGGAGACAGAAATATAAGAAGCACCCCCCCCCCCCCCCCCCCCCCCACTGCCGGGATTTCCATGGTCGTGGCCTTCCCTGATGATAGGAAGTTGTCGCTAGATGTGGGGCACCCAGCGTAGTAGGCCTTTCACTGATGGCCGCTCCCCTGAGGACAAACATGTCCTTCTGATTCGGTGCCCTGGTGAGGAGGTGGGGTGGGGGGAGGCGGGGCGGGGTTAGGAGACAGATGTCTGCTGGGGGATCCGGGGAGCCCGGGGCTATACGGTTTTATGTATAATTGTATATATCTGGCACAATTTGGAATCTCTAATTTTCTGCGGCCCCCTTGAGGGGACAGAATTCTCTAGTCAGGCCACTGCCCCAGGACCTTCCTAGTGAGGAAGAGACCCTAGGATAGAGAGGGAAAGGGCCCCAGAGGGGCCGGGAGGGGATCTAGGGGTAGAGGAGGTGGTTGGGCCACAGCACGGGTCTGCTCCTGAGCCCCCGGAGGACAGGGCCCAGGGAGCCACACTGGGTGTCGGGGACTCGGCCACCTCCCGAGCTGCTGTCTCCTTGGCCGTGATATGCAAGGACAGCCTCCGTCCCAGGGGGCATTGCGAGACCGTGCGACTCTGACGCTCACCACGCGCCACTGCCAGCTGCTGGCGGCCACCCTCCCCGCGGGTGCCCCGCAAGGGTTTTGTGCGCACCGAGGATGTGCACAGTCCCTGCCCTCAGGGAGCGCATGGGCCTGTGGCGGGAGCGAAAATCAACACGTTGACAAGGACGTCAAGGAGGACCAAGAGGGAAAAGGGTTGGGAAGGGGTTGGAACTTCAGGGTGGGGAGCACCCAGGCCCCCCCCACGGGCGCTTGGGTTAGCACCACAGGCAGGGCAGGAAGAGCCCTGGGCCAAGTAGCGTCCTGGCAGATTCCTGGAGGACAGAAGGAGCCAGCGGAGCACAGAGGCAGGAAGGCAGGGGTGCCTGGGTGTTGCAGGAGCCCGGAGCTAGGGATGCAGGGCCGGGTTGTGCCGGGGGGGGTGGGGGGGGGCAGGGCAGCCACAGCCTTCAGGGTGGGGAGCACAGGCAGGAACCCCAGGAGGCTTGTCCTCCAGAGTTTGGGCGGGCGTCAAAGCCATTTGTTTTCTGACTTGGAGAAAAACAGCCCACATGTGCCAACAATGAGCTTTCAAACAAATGGAGAGCTGTTTGTTTGGGGGGGGCGGGGCGGGGAGCAAGGAGCTTGTGCTGCTCCTCTGAGATCCGAGAAAGCTGGGCTGTCACAGTGGGACATGACAAGTGGCTTCCTGCTTGGAGCACAATCCAAGGAGGGGGGGTGTTGTCTTGCCCCAGCGCCCTCCCTCCCAACCCCCGCCGGGGGTTAGGTGGTGGGAGCCTCCCGGGTCCCTAATCCCCCCCCCCCCCCCGTGGAACCTCGCAGAAGACCAGTCCCATCTTTTGCAAACTACACACTGCGTGCTATTCATCAAGCGTCTTGACTCTTACATAGACACCCAGAACTTTGGGTTCTGGTTAGAACTTTGTTCCGGAAGAACCACGTCTCCCCTGGTGAAATGGTGCACGTTCTTTGGTCAGAAAACAGGAGCTGTATCAGTGATCATAACTCGGTCAAGTTTAGGTATAGGGATTATACCACTCCAGGTTTCTGGCACAATTATTCCTTTGTGTCGCAACTGTTCCTGAAAAAAAAAAAATTAACAAAATTTTCACTAGGAAACACCATCTCCGATTTCTTTTCGTTCCCTTTAGATCTTTGAGCTACACGAATACAGTTTTTTCAGCATACAATTGCAGTGTGGACCTCTACGTTCACACTCAATTTTGCTCTTTGAGGTGTGTGTGTGTGTGTTTTTTTACATAATATTAGTCCACAAAGATCGTATTTCTTTTTTTTTTAATTTTTTTAACATTTATTTATTTTTGGGAGACAGAGCACAAAGGGGGGAAAGGCAGAGAGAGAACGAGACCCAGAACCCAAAGCAGGCTCCAGGCTCTGAGCTGTCAGCACAGAGCCCGATGCGGGGCTCGAACTCACAAACCGTGAGTGAGATCATGACCTGAGCCGGAGTTGGACACTCAACCGACTGAGCCACCCAGGTGCCCCACAAAGATTGTATTTCTACTCAGGAATCCAATTCAGCCCTTTCAACAGCGGCACAATATTCCACTGAATCATGGAATGTTGGTAGAATTGAATCTAATCATACCCACCATAAAAAATAGCCTATTGTTGGACACTGTATTTGTTTCTAGATTGTCCCCTGTAATAAACAATTGGGTCATTACAAAAATAAACGAGTAAAGGTTATGAAAGAAGTTACAAGAAAAGAAATACACATGGCTAATAAGCCTCTGAAACATGTTCAAACTCTGTGGTGATACATCAGATGATGATCGATGGTACGGAGAAACAGCAAGACGCCCTTTCCTCTTGCCTGTGGAAGTAGCCCAAATTAAACAAAGATGTTACTCAATGCCGGAGGGTGGCGGACAGACCCGGGGCTTGGCCGCGTCTCTCTCTGGGGATGTGAATCAGTCCATTCCCGGGCGCGGCAATCACTCTTCAAGGGCATCCAGTTCTCTGCCGGGAGCTGAGCCTCGAACATGCGGGTTTCACCCCTCAGCCCCCACTACCACCCCCCTCCCATTTGAAAGGACCTCCATGTCCAATGCCAGGGGAGTGGGGAAGCAAACATGTGTGCAATTTTCATACTATTCACTCACTAGATGTGGCATGAAGATTTCTAATAAGACAGGGAAGACAGGGAAATGTTTGTTACAGCGTTCGGTGAAAAACAGAGCCTTGGTACGAGTCGCTCTCAGACGAGCCCGGGACTGGGACTCAGACTCCAAATCCTCCCATCTTGACCAGTGACCTCACGTCTCTGAGCCTTGGTGTTCTCATCTGCAGAATGGGGGCGCTAATGACTATGGCTGTTGTATTAACAAAATAACGTGCAGGCGTGTGATACGCGGTGCTCTTCTGAACTGTAAACTCTCCCCAGGGACCCCTTACTGTCTCGTGGCTTAAAAAACAAAACAAAACAGCAAAGCACAAACCTGTCTCCAATCAGATCTCCCCACCTACCCCTGTCCAACTGCTTGCCTCTTGCATGAACCTCAGACACCCCCACCATCCGGTTAAGTGGACCAGATAACCTTCGAGAGCTGCCCAGGGCAGGAATCACTTAGCCCCAACCCACGGCTCATCTTTCGGGGGCCAATCCCAAGCCACCCTTTTGGGGAAGCATCTTTAGGCTGTGATTTCTCAAGCGAGCCCCCTCATGAGCGTTCTTACACTCTCTGCAAACCTCCCACTTACCAGGCATCTGGTGAGGGCACGAGGGTTTTTAGTTTTTCTTCTTTTTAACTGTTTTAAATCTAACATCCATTTATTTTTTTTATTTAAAAAAAAAATTTTTTTTTAATGTTTATTTGAGACAGAGAGAGACAGAGCATGAACGGGGGAGGGGCAGAGAGAGAGGGAGACCCAGAATCTGAAACAGGCTCCAGGCTCTGAGCCGTCAGCCCAGAGCCCGACGCGGGGCTCCAACTCACGGACCGCGAGATCGTGACCTGAGCCGAAGTCGGACGCTTAACCGACTGAGCCACCCAGGCGCCCCTCTAACATGCATTTAGAAAAGGGCACATAGCGTAAGTGAACAGCTTGATGAAATTTTCATAAACGGAGCCCAACTTTGTAACCAATGTCCAGATTTAAAAATCAGATCCACCTCCCCAGAGGGCCCCCCCCCCGTGCTCCCCAAGGGCCATCACCCTCCTGACTTCTAAACTGTACACGTGCTTCACATAGACCGAGTCACGCGGCTTCCTAGCACGTGGCTCCACGGCCCCGTGGTGTCTCTGAGAGCCATTCTTGGGCTCCACGAAGGCTGCAGCACCCACTTTTCACCCACCTGGGAGGTGCCACCGCTCCACGATGTGTTTTCATTCTATTGCTGGTGATGTCGGGAAGTTCCTAACGGGAAGCTAGTATGTGTGAATAGTGCTGTTATGAACACCCTAGTACCCAGCTTTTGGTGCACACTCACACGTGTGTGCATTTGTGCCGGGTGTAAATGTGGGGGTGGGATTGCTGGGTGAGGGGGTCGGTGCATTCAACTGAATGGTGCTCCTATGGGTCTCCTCTGCATCTTCACCGGCACCACCAGTTGGGGGTTTTGTCCTTTTAAAACAAATTTATTTGGGCCCCTGGGTGGCTCAGTTACACATCGGACTTCGGCTCAGGTCATGATCTCAGGGTTTGTGAGTTCCAGCCGCCATTGGGCTCTGTGCTGACAGCTCGGAGCCTGGAGCCTGCTTCAGATTCTGTGTCTCCCTCTCTCTCTGCTCTCCTCCGCTCATGCACTCTGTCTCTGTCTCAAGAGAAAGAAAACATTAAAACACAAAACAAATTTACTTATGGCTCCGACAGACTAATTTACCCTCAGTGACCACTGGCCTGCTTGGAGCCGTGAATTCTGCACAGGGAAGTAGCTGGCGCAGGCCCAGCGTTCCAAGGCTGCTTCCTCTCCCGCAAACCGAATCTTTTCCTCTGCGCTCCGGGACCCTGGGTTCATCACATGCCACTGGTGTTGGGAACGTCGCTTGAATTCGTCTCGCCTGAGCGGCAGTCTCCTGAGGGCAGAGCCGGGTCCCAGGACGCGACGGACTTGCAGGCCCCGGGATGATCCGTGAGTGCCGGGCGGCGGGAAACGAGCAGACCCGCGGGCCACGTCCCGCGGGGAGCCCCCGCCTCGAAGGGACACCGCCCTTCCACCCCCCCCCCCCCCC
>NW_024412413.1:4219540-4251059 GCF_014898765.1 Herpailurus yagouaroundi | reverse complement strand
CGCCCCGCGCCTTTGTCCGCCCGCCGCCCGCCGCCCGCCGGCCCCATGGAGCGCGCCGCGCCGAGGAGGGTCCCGCTGCCGCTGCTGCTGCTCGGCGGCCTCTCGCTGCTGGCCGCCCGAGGTAGGGGCGCCCCGAGTCCACGGCCCCCGCTCTAGGGGCTCCCCTCCCGGCCCCGCACCTCCGGGAAGTCCCGGAGCTGCAGTAGCCGTCGGCGTCTCGGCGCTGCGCCCCCGCCGCGCTCCTGACAGTGCCCTCCCCGCACCCCACTCCTGGCCCCCGGCCGAATCATCTCGGTGACCTGGGGCACTTGTTTCAAAGACCATAGGTCCTCCTCCCCACCCCCACCCCCGCCCGCCTTCCCGCGCTGCCCACGTTCGCGCCCACCCGTCTTCCCACCGCGGCCAAGGTTGGGAGGCGGGCAGGAAGCCCCAGCCGACGCTCGCGGCGCCCCTCGGGGCCGCGCTCTGCCTCCAGAAGGCCCTGGCGAATCGGTTCTCACTGCCCCCACCGCCACCTCTTGGTAGGGGCTGTCGTACCCAGCCTGTTGGCGAGAAGACTGAGACGGGACAGTACTTTGCCCAGGAGACCAAGCCAGTCGTGGGTTAGGGGTGGACGTGGGAGAGCAGAAAGGAAGGGAGCAGTCTGGGGGTAGCCGTGCGTCCGGAAACCTCTGCCCTCCTGGGACATAGAGGGCCCCGAGGGAGGTCCTGCCAGGCTACATGCTCAGCCGGGGCTGGGATCAGGCCACTTCCAAACCCACCCACCCTGTGGCGGCCAGGGGGCTGAGTCTCCCCTGGTAGACCTCTGGCCAGGCCCCTCGGCCCAGGACGGACAGCCCTGGGATGGCTCCTGTTTCTCCCCTCACCCTCAAGGCCTAGCTCCTGGGAGGCGACCACCAGGCCCTGAGGATTAAGTGCAGCTGCGGGTGAGCAGAGCCGCGGCCTCTGACCTCTCCGCTGACCCGTGACTCATCAGTCATTAGACAGGCCTGCCCGCCCAGAGGCTTTGTTCTTCCTGGGGCCTGGACCACCCTTGGAATCCTAGATCCTTTATCTCTGGCTTAGCTTGGTTTCACCTCCCCCGTGACCACCCTCCGTCTTGATCAAAAGGTCGCCCCTGGGAGGTTGGGGGCGGAGGGCAGAGCTCTGCAGAGGGTCCCGGGCTCACTCACTGGCTGCAGCAGATCCCGGAGCTCCGGCTGTGTCCTGGGTGTGTGCTGGGGGGGTATCCAGCATGTGTGGGGTGAGGGAGAGGGCGTGGGAGGCGCAGGGCTCAGGGTTGGCAGCAAGAGCCGCTCCCCCCTCCCCTCCCCGCCCCGGGGCTCAGAGGCTTGGAGGGGATGGTGCCTGGGCGGGAGCTGGCCAGGTGGGCAGAGGGAAGAAGGGCATTCATCTGAAGATGAGAGCAAGCCCAGAGGGGGGCCCTGATCGGAGGCCACACAAGGCTCCTGTTCAAACAGAAACGACCCCAGGGCCCCCGTGTATTGTGCAGACAAGGCAACTGCGACAGGCCCGGGCGAACTCTTCCGAGGCTGAGTGCCCGGTCCTTCTCCACTGTTCTGTTCTGCCTCGTGTGTGAGGAAGCTGCCCTGCCATCTGACTCCGAAAAAACACGGAGACTCGGTCAGGCTGGAGGGGCACACGTCGTCTTTACAGAGAAGGCCCGGACTTCAGGGGCACGTGATAAAGCAAACCCGCTCATTGCGCACGGTGGCGTGGCCTTCCGTGTCTTTGGGGGCGGCCCCTCTTTTGAGTTGCAGTGACTTCCATACAGTTTGGGTTTTCTTCCCCGGTTTCCTTCTGTGGCTGCAAGCTTGGAAGCCCGAAGGTTCCCCGAAGTGACACGGCCCCACGCCGCAGGCCTGCGGGGTCCACGGGGAAGCCTAATTGAAAAGTGATCATGGAAAAGGCCATGGAGTGGGGAGCCCTTTAGCCGAGCTGCTGAAACTCGGCCCGGCCACTGCGGTGCAGAAGGGCGCTGATCTCCCCTGCCAAGGGACAGAGCTGAGCCACACTCTGTCCTGTGTCTGTCTGCCCTGTTGGGCTTTCCTGAGAGCGGGGCAGGAGGGAGGGAGTGGAGAGGAGGAGGGCATTTGGGAAAGACAACTGTGTTTTCTCCAAGACTTTCTTGGCCTCCGGCTGGCTCCGGCGGGGCAGTGTTTCCGACTGATTACAGAGCAAGTCGCTGGGAGGGAGAACAAAGACCGGAGAGGGCTTGGCTTGGAAACACGTGGCCCGCACCGCTGCTGGAACTTTCCCAGGCTGGCAGGGGGTGGGGGGAGACAGACTGGGGAGGGGGGCTGCCAGAGCGTTGAATGCATGAAGATGAGACTTGGGGGTGCCCCTAGGGCTCCGGGCGACACCTTCTTCTGGTACTGCCTGAGACCCCCCCTCAACTCAGGGCTCTGTCTGCCACCCGTGCTGGACTGTGGGGGGCGGGGGGAAGGGCACCACCAGCTTTGGTGGGACGGGAAACGAGGTTGCCCGTATCCTGCTGGAAAAGTCCATGCGAAGGTTGGTGGTTTTCTCATTTGTAAAACAGAACAGAAACCCACTTCTTAGGTTGTCTTGAGGACTGAGGGACAGACGGGGGGGGGGGGGGGGGGCGAGGCCTGCCAAGGTAGCTGGATTACTATGACCTATCATTTGTGTTGCCCCCTCCCCAGGGTAAGCCGGTGTCCTTGTCCCCAACATGCTCTGAAAGTCCTACTCATTTTCCCAGAAGGGCCTCTGAACCGGCAGCTGTCGAGGGCCAGAGCCGTGTCGGGGAAGGTCAGGCAGAGCAGCGTCAGCTGAGCTCCCCGGGCAGTCAGTCGTCGGGGCACTAGGTGTCGGCTCTGTGCCAGACGCCGTTCTGAATCTTGGGGACACGGTGAGGAAGAAGAGAGGCCTGGCCTTTCTGCCCATGGGGTCCCAACCCCCCCAGGAGAGCCAACAGTCCATTTCAAACCAACCCCGACAGGCAGAGAGTCAGGGAGGACCCCCCCCTCCCCACCCGAGGACGCAGCATGCAAGGTGGGGTGTGGGAGGAGCTGGCTGGGTTTCTGGAAAGGTCGGGGAGGGTGGTGTTCAGGCAGAGGGAGCAGCACGGGCAGAGGCCCGGGAGGCGAGAGAGGACGTGGACGCGTCCCCTCTTCCCTCCAGTTAGTTCATTTGATGGCAGGGCCCTGAGCCGTGGGTGCGTCGGGTGGGGCAGCCGTGTAGACGAAGCTTTACGGAGCCAGTTCTGATGGCGCGCACAATCCCCCCCGCCGGTGTATTTTATCTGTAATAAAAGACCCTACTTTGCAAAACATCCGATTATAACAGTTTGACTAATAAATGCCTTTGCAGGCGCTGCATGGCTCCAGTCTCCTTGTAATGATCCCAGATGTGACCACATAACCAAATGGGGACAGCCATTATGTCAGCTTCCCTGGGATCCGAGACGCTTCAGCCTGGAGGGAGCTTGGAGATGAGAGGGTGTGGCTGGGAGCCTTGGGAAGGCAGGACCAGGGGCTGGGTCGGTGCCCGCTGGGCCTGCCCCCTTGGCCCTCAGGCTGGTCCTCACCTGACTCTGGGTCAGGAGGGAGCCAGGTGCCTGCGTGTTATCACGTGGTCCTACGTGGTGGGAGCCAGCCCTCGAAGGAGGTTGGGAGACCTGTCCCGATTCTGAAAGTGACCAATCCCATGCCCTCTGTACTTCTGTTTCCGTAAATCTGGAATGAGTACACGCTCTGCTCTAGGAAATTATAAGTGGCATAGTTTACATTTAGCCACTAATTTAATCCTCTCAACAACCCTATGAAGAGGGTACTATTATTGTTTTCATTTTACAGACATACATACCAAGGCCCAGAGCAGTTAAGTAACTTGCCTGGGAAGCACAGCAGTAAATAGAAGGCCAGGTCACAGCACAACATGCTCCTGACCGCTCGGCTGTCTCGCCTTAAATTTAACAAGGGGAAGAGCAGGTAGGACAGCTCTGGAGTCCCATTAACAATTGCTGCACGCGTGTCCTGAGGAGGAACGTGCGTTTGGCATGCACGGGGGACCACAGGGCCCTCGAGGGGCTCGTGGCTGGCTTGGCAGGAAGTGATCCCCAAGGTGATGGCATCTGTCTTGTTTCAGATCCGTGGACAGGCCTGTCCTGTACTGGGGAGGCCATGGCCGTGGTGCCGGAGGGCTGTGTGCTCGGGGACCCAGCCCAGGGCCTGGCCTTGGCCCTGCCTCTCCCTTGGGTGTGGCCCAAGTCAGGCCCTCCCTGCTGCCATCTGGGGGTGGGGTTCAGGGACCCCTCAAGGAACCTGCCGTAGGCAGTGCTGTGGGGGTGGGGGGGAGACGGTGCGCGCAGGGGCAGATGCCTCTGACCACAGGACCCTGGGTGAGGTCTAGAACCGTCCACAGGGTATGAAGTCGCCCCTTTCCTGGCACCTTTATAAAGGAAAATGTCCTTGGCTGGACCTGGGTTCCAGACACAACAGGGCGGGCCCGGCCTCTGGAGAAGACGGCCCTGGAAATTGTTTAGGTCATGTTCCTGCTTAATCTGCCCCCCAGCCTTGCCAAGTGATCCTGCCAGAGGGCCGTGCTGACGTGGCCAACACTGGGAGCGGGGACACTGGATTCCTGCCCACCCTGTTGCTGGCTTCCTGGGGGACCCAACCACCAAGCCCCCCTCCCCTACTGCTCCTGAGGGCGGGGGCCCCAGAGCCTTTCTTTCTCCAAGTGGAGGGTCTGTGATGTGTGTTCTTAGCTGCACCGACGCCACACGGATGGGGGTCCGGGCCCTCCAGGATCCCTACACCTGGGGTCCGATGGGGCCCAGGTTTTATGATGGGCACGTGAGAATTTGGGAAGGAGTGGTTTGTCTGTCAGGACACGGAAACCACAGATCAGCTGGCCCGCTCTTTGTATAGGTGGGGGAAACTGAGGCCCAGAGAGAGGAAGTAGGTGGAAAAGGTCATTCACAGGCTGCTTCTCAGTTCTGTTGAGCAAACGTTTCCCAAGCATCCCTTATGGGCCTGGCCGGAGCCCTGAGGAGCTATTTGTCATGAGCCCATCATTTGTCAGTTTGTCACGTACTCAGCAAGCACGAGGCCCTGGGGACGCGGAGCTGCGTGCCCTAGGAGTCTTCTGTGGCCCGGAACCAAATTGCTGCAAACTGAGCAGCTTAAGACAACAGAGATGTGTCCTCGCACCGTCCTGGCGGCCAGAAGTCAGGTATCGCGGGGTCTGTACAACTTCAGTCCCCTCAGAGGCTCTGGGAAAGGGTCCACCCTTGTGTCTCCCAGCTCCCGGGGGCTCTTGGTGCTCCTGGGCTCGTGGCTGCCTCTGTCTTCACACTGCCTTTTCCTTCTGGGTTTCTCTTCCAAGGACACTTGTCTTGGGATTTAGAGCTCACCTGGGTGATCCAAGAGGATCTCATCTTGAGATCCTTAATTGCACCTGCAAAGACCCTGATTCCAAATAAGGTCGCATTCCAGGGTCAGGACGTGGATGTATGTTTTCAGGGGCCACTGCACCTGCTAACAGCAAACACAGGAATAGGTGCCCTGACGAGGATATGTCGGTAGGAATCAGTGCCATAGTGACCATGACGTGTCATGACGGTGACAGCAGCCCCGGGTGGCTCTCAAGTGGGCGGAGAGGGGAGGGGATACCTAGCTGAGGCGTGAGTGGTGAGGAGCCGTCTGTGGAAAGATCTGGGGAGAGCTTTTGGGTAAAAGGAACAGCTGGTCCCAGGCCCCAGGTGGGACCAGGTATATTGGAGGGACCAGAAGGGAGTGTGTGCCTCTGGGGAAGAGGCAGAGGGCAGCTGAGACGGGAGGGCTTTAAAAATCGGGGCGCAGACTGGGTTTTATCCAAAGTTCACTGGGAAGCCGCCGGAGGACTTTAAGCAGAGGAGTGAGGTTATTTGGCTCAGGTTTCCAGAAGTCACTCTGGACTGCTGCATGACATCTGGGGAGAGGCGGCATGAGCCAGTGTGGAGGCTTGTGCAGGGTCCAGGGCTAGAGGTACCCTGGGCAGAGTGGCAGTTGGGGAGCCGCTGGGAAGTGGATACAGGTAGAGCTGGAGTGGACAGGACTTGCCATGCGATGGGAGGTAGAGGGTGAGGGACAAGGGATGATTCAGGCTGACCCCGTTATTGTCGCGCGAGCAGCTGGACGGATGGGGGGCCGGACGGGGTGGGCAAGAGTGCAAGTTCTGTGTGGACACTCTAAGCGTCCCGTCTGACATCTGGGGGAGCCTGGGTTTGGGGGCGAGATCAGGCTTCAGGTAGACGTGTGGGGGTCTCAGCCCATAGGATGAGGCGACAGGAGACCACCCAGGGGGATGGCCGGGGTGGGGGCACGAGGGGTCACAGGACTGAGCTCTGCCCGGCACGTTGAGGGGGAAGTGTACCTGCTTGGGGGCTTCCAGAAACCTGGGTGGTGGCTGGGATCTTGCCAGGACTGGTTTCGAGATGGGAGCATTTTTATGCTAATGGGGTGAACCAGTATTTTCTTTCTATTTATTTATTTGTTTATTTATATATAGAGAGAGAGGAGAGAGAGCGTGAGCAGGGGAGGGGCAGAGAGAGAGAATCCCAAGCAAGCTCCGAGCTCGGGGCTCGATCCCCACAAACCATGAGATCATGACCTGAGCTGAAATCAAGAGTCGGACGCTTAACTGACTGAGCCACCCAGACGCCCCGAGCCAGTATTTTTCTTGAACCTGTTTTTCCTTTTGGATCGTGTCACCTGCTGGAGTAAAACGTGCCAGGAGCTTTGCTGCCTACATACGCCTCCTATTTTGACATCAGACTTCTCTCTGCAACCACTCCTGTTTTTATCCTCCATTCTCCGTGAGTGCGGGTGAGGCCACCAAGGCTCAGAGAGGTCAAGCAGTGCGCGTGCGGGCACACAGCGGCCCCACCAGGATCGAAACCTGGGAGCACGGCCCTCAACTCGCGTTCGTAAGCGGGACACAGAACCCCCTCATGTATCTTTCTGGCTGAGAAGTCTGGATTTTGCTAAGTCCGGCTTTGGGAGGAAGCCAGTTTCCTTCAGCGTGTTATGGGGGGGGGGGTCGGCTTTAGAGTCCGAGTCAGGCTCCAAGGCCACCTCCGTGTTTGCTCTGTGGCCTCGGGCCACTTGCTTAATCTCTCCCTGACCCCCTGCTTCCTAGAGTGGCTAGGATCACATGAGATCATTCTTTCACCGGAATGTATTGAGTGCTCCGAGGCCGCGTGGGGCAAGGTGCAGGGACCCAGCCCTCATGACACTAAGTACACAGTGCAGTTAATTATTTGTGCTAAGTGCCGGGAAGCTCAGGGTGCAAAGAGGCCGTGGAACTGCTGTGTGCGTGTGCGTGCGTGCATGTGTGTGTGTGCGTGTGTGTGTGTGTGTGTGTGTGTGTGTGTGTGGAGGGGGTCAGTGACGGAAGACTTCTGGAGGAAAGGGCCTCTGGACTGGCGTGGGTGTGGATGAACTGGCTGTCGGAAGGGAGTGCGCCCGGCACCACCCGGCTTCCAGCTTCCAAAGGCCAGGTGCAGACGACACATGACAGGTGGCCGGAGAGTTCAGAGCAGAAGCAGGAGAGAGGGGTCCCCGCAGGGTGGGATGCTGCAGAGATGTCGGGAGGTGAGGCTAGCCCACGTGTCCGCTGGCCTTGGCGGGAGGAGGCTCCTGCCCGGAGGGAGAGATCTGGGAGATGCTTCGTGGCAGGTGCTGGTGGAGGGTTGGGCGGGGGGGGGGGGGGGGGGGGGGGAAGGCACGGGCAGCTCTTGTGTGGAGCCGTGGAAGCCCTGCTTCCTCCTGGGAGGCCGGGTGCCGTTGAAGGGGGGGATGGTCCTGTCCCTATCCCAGACCTGCAAGGGTCTGTACACCAGACCCCAGTGACAATGGCCTGGTGCCTCCCTGGGCCACCCCCTTGAGGACGGGGTCCTGTCTTTTCACCTCCGCAATCCCCTGCCCCAAGCCAGAAGCCTGCACGTGGAAGGGTCATGAGAGGGGCTTTTTAAACACGATTTTTTTTTTAAGTCCTCTCTACCCCCAGCGTGGGGCTCGGGCTCCCAGCCCACGTCGAGCGTCGCACGGTCCGCCGACTGAGTGGGCCATAGGGGGGCTCTTTTGAATGTGTGCGGGGCTTAGGACAGCTCACAGGCCAGTCAGGCATCGGCCGGAGCCCCTGCGAGGATGACAGGTGGCAGGCTGACATTCTGGAAGCTTCCATCCAAGGAGCACCCCGGAACCCCTCTGACTGCCGGCCGGCATCTGCCGTGTTGGAGAGAACGTGTGTCTGTCTCCCTACCCCTCGACAAGAACGCGTACTCCTCTGGACCACGGGTTCAGAACCACCACGTTTCACAGTCCACACTGCAGCCCTCACGAAGGCGTAATTCGCCTGGAAGGGGTTTGGTTTTAGCGGCTGTCTCAGCGGACAGATGGCATCCGCTGCCCTTGAACCAGTCTGTCTGTCCACCTGCTCACCAGGGACTTCCGGTGGGGGTGTCTCTTTCCCGAGGGCAGGGGGCGGGGTGGCGGTCCTCTGGCGACGTGTCAGTCTGGGGGAGCGTGTGATTCCCGTCAAGAAGGATGCCCTCTCCCTAGCGGTGCGGTGCCTTCTGTGGCTGCCCGATTGGGAGGGTTCTTTTCTGCGGACGGGCACCGACGTAAGCATTTTGCCCGAATTAGCACATTGTTCTTCCCAGCCCTACACGGTTACCGCCCCGTTTGATGGATGGAGATGAGGGGGCTCAGTGAGGTGGAGGGCAGATTTGGGGCCAGGCGGTTTATTTTTGAGAGCCAGAGAGCCAGCAGGGCGGGGGGCAGAGGGAATCCCAGACACCGCCAGCGCAGAGCCCGACGTGGGGTCGAGCTCGCAAAACCGTGAGATCGGGGCCTGAGCCCAAACCGAGAGCGGGCACCTAATCGACCGAGCCTCCCCGGGCGCCCCCGGGGCTGGGCGGTTTTAACCCACAACGTCTCTCGCCTTCCCCTGGGATGCCCGAGTCCAAAGCCAAGAAGATTTTGCAAGAGAGGTTTTGCTTGGTTTATATTATGCTTTGTGGATCCACTTCACGCAGTCAGAGTACAGGAACCGGAGGTTAACTGTGCTCTATCGAAGCTTCCTCTCCGAAGGGAGGGAAGCGATCTGAGCGAGAAGACTGCAGGCTGCCCGAGGCCCCGCTTCTCTCCTAAGAGCTCCTCCAGCCGGGCAGCGGGCATGGGCGGGCATCGATAACTGGCATCGCTCCCAGAAGTTAGGGATGGAAGGCAGAAGTGTCCTCATTTGCTCCAGGTTGCTGAGGGCCGTTCGGGCGTGGTGGGGTCTCCACGTGGGATTTCTGTGACCTGATGCCCAGCTGTGCGTCCTGTGTCAGCGCGGAGCTGGGGATCCCCCCACCCTCCCCCCCTCCACTGACGATGCTGAATTCTTCCCTGTGTGGTGGGGGAAGCGATGATGGAAGGATGGCCTCCTTGTCACCTCCAGAAGCCTTCCCTTGGCTCTTGCCTGGGCCGGGGAGTGAGTGCCACCCTCTGCTTCCCTTCGTTACTTAACGTTTCACTTGTTCCGTTGGAGGTCACCTGGCTTGCCGCGTAAAACGTCGCATTCACCACCAACCTGCTATGAGAGGATGTTCTAAGACACGGTTTACCGAATTAATCCTTGCTATGGTCTTCACATTCATGCAGTAAAACAACACCGATTGTTGGGGGCATCTGGGTGGCTGAGTCAGTTAAGCGTCCGACTTGGGCTCAGGTCACGATCTCGCGGTTCTTGGGTTCGAGCCCCGCATCGGGCTCTGTGCTGACAGCTCGGAGCCTGGGGCCTGTCTTCGGATTCTGTGCCCGCCCCCTCTCTCTCCGCCCCTCCCCCGCTCCTACTCTGTCTCCCTCTCTCTCTAAAATAAATAAACATTAAAAAAAAAAAACAAACCACAACATCAATTGAAAGAGGCAAGTGAGTTAATCAGCAGAACACCCAACTCCTCTTCTGTTGAAGGGTGATACAAAATGCCACACAAACACTCAATTAAAATTTTTTTTTAATGTTTATTTATTTTTGAGAGAAAGAGAGTGTGTGCCTGAGTAGGGAAAGGGCAGAGAGAGAGACAGACAGACAGACACAGAGGGTCCGGAGCAGGCTCCACGCTGACAGCAGGGAGCCCGATGTGGGGCTCAAACTCAAGAACTGTGAGATCAGGACCTGAGCCGAAGTTGGAGGCTTAACCTACTGAGCCCCCCCCAGGCACCCCCCCCCGCTCAGTTTTTTTAAATGTGTTTTTTCCATTGTGATGAAATACACGTAACGTTAACCATTTGAACCGTTTCTAAGTGCACAGTCGGGAGTTAAGAACCTTCACACTGTTGTGCCACCAGCTATCTCCAGAGCTCTTTCCTTTCCCCAAACTGAGGCCCTGTCCCTGAGAAGCACGAACTCCCCATCTACTTTCCGTCTGTGTGAATGCGGCTCCCCTCGGGACCTCTTAAGTGGAATCAGACAGCGTTTATTTATCCTTTTGCGACTGGCTTATTTCACTGAGGATGTCGTCTTCGACCACAGCATTTTAAATGAAGCGTTTAGTTCACTCTTAGATGGTCAGCTTTTTTTTTTTAAAGACAACAGTCGTGCGGGGTGTTCGAGTTCATTTTAACCCAAGGATGCATGCACGGCCATTGTTCTATAGGAACGAGGAAGGGCAAGGCGGGGGGCCCGGGTGGTTCTGTGGTTAAGCGTCTGACTTTGGCTCAGGTCATGATCTCACGGTTCGTGAGTTCGAGCTCCGCGTCGAGCTCTCCGCTGTCGGCGAGGAGCCTGCTTTGGATTCTCTGTCTCCCTCTCTCTCTGCCCCTCCCCACTCAAGCTCTCTCTCTCTCTCAAAAATAAATAAAGAAACATTAAAAAAAAAAAAGGCAATGAGGGACAGTGAGTGATGGTCCAGACTGTCCTACTCCACTTGGTTTTAGTGGAACAGCACATTGGGGTCTTTAGGATGGAAGCGCCATAGGCAATGAATGGTTTTCCGTACTCTCCGGGTTACGGCAAACGTTTGTAGTGACTGTAATTCCCCTCGTGACCACCAGGGGCAAAGCAGGGACACCAGCCCGGGCTCCCTGCCTGGTATTCTTTCCCCGGGGCCATCTCTCTTTCTGACCCAAAGTGATTTTTCACCACCAGAGTAACGCTTGTTCACTACAAAGGGGACACGTATGAAAACAGCAAAGACCGTGCGTCCCTTTCCAGTTGGGACGTTTCTTGGAAGACGTGTGTCCGGGGGTGGGAGTGGTATTGGCTTTTGTACTTTGGAGAGCCTGGCCCTGCCCCATCGAAAGGAGATGCTTGGGAGGAGCCGGGAGGCTTTATTTGTTTCAGAACGTAAGTTCATAACAGACCTTTTCTTGGACAGGATACACCTGTCTTTTAGAGACAGACCTACTGCAGACAGTATCTTTGTTGACATCTTGAGCCGTGACGCCGGAACATTCTTCAGGGTGTCCCCCTCGCTCTACCTCCTTTCCCCGCAGCTCCACTTTCCTCCGATGGGTTGGGGTAACCGTCTCTAAGGCCAAGAGAGTGGCAGTTCTGAGTCTCAGACCGATGCCCCAGCAGGTCCCGGGCTCTTGCTTAAATTCTCAGCAGCCTGGCACTTTGCGGAAGTCGGCTCCAATCAAACGTTGTCCTTTGGGATCATTCCCTCCCCCTGAAGAGGCATGTTTGCAGCAAACCCTATACTTCAAGGTCGTCTTGCCCATCAGGCCCCCAGTGAAGATGCCTGTGGCCATTGCGTCCTGCTCAACTTCCTGAGCCTCGCTTGCTGTTTGTACCGGACATGGGCGGGTGCTTCAGGGTCACTGAGAGGAGAAGAATGCGATCCTTGCCCCAGAGGAGTTTGTAATTCACCAGGAGGCAGACGAGCCTAGCTTTGGAGGCTGTCAAAACCAAACCTGGTGCCTGACTTTGTCCCTCTGGCTGTGTGACCTCGAGCTGGTCACTTGACCTCTCTGAGCTGGAATTTTCTGATCTGCAAAATGGGGACCCTAATGAACTGGCCTCCCTGGGTCCTTGGGGAAATCAAGGAAGTGCCCGTGTTGTACCTGGCACATAGTAGGTGCCCAGTGAGTGTGCGGCACCAGTGGTAATGGCAGTGATGGGGGAGGAGGCACGGTGTTGAGGGACATCCCAACAGAACTGGGTGATGTCTGGAGGCGAGCAGGTGACAGGGCGAAACAGAGAAGGGCCAGAGCCTAGAAGGGTCAGAGCCCAGACCGAGGAGCAGTGAAATGAGAGGTTGGCAGGGAAACATCAGGGATTTTGAGTGACACTCATTCAAAGTGCAGAGCTGGCCACCCACTGGTGTTGGGAGAGTGAGGTGTGTTCCAGGTGGGGACGAGGACACCTTAGCATTTATGTCCACGTCACTGTTAGGTGACCTAACTGCATTTGGCTCCTTCCTTGTGTAATTATGTTTGGAATCCGGGTTCCATACCTGTAGCCGCTGATGTGACAGTTCGGTGGCAGAGTACCCACGGCAAACGGTTTAAAGACAGTGGTGAATGGGGATGGTTGAGGAACAGAAGTAGGGAATTCTCTGGCTGCCTTCCGTGCGCCAGGCGCCCACAAGAACCCTGTGATTCGGTGGTCCGTGCCCCATTTCACAGATTGGGACACAGACCTGGGTGCAGATGGCTTCAAGAATTTGCCCAGGGATGGTGAGCTGCAGAGTGAGGCCCGGGGCTCAAACCCAGCTCTGCCTGATGCTGAACCCTTCCTTCCCTCTGCACTGCCCCACCCCGAAGGAGCATGATAAATCCAGCGGCCGGCATTCTCCCTCAGGTCCCTCCGACTTTAAGCTGCAGCTCTCAGCTCATCCCCAGCTCACTACCTCAGCCTTCACCAGAAGCCCATGAACTTTGGCCAGTTGGCTCAGCTCTACAGGCCACCCATCGGCCACAGGTGCTGGCTGCAAACATGTCCCTGGTCACCGTGCTCCAGCCACATGGTTGGTGGGGCTGGGTGTTTCTTGGGACGGCAACCCGCTGTGATTGCCCAAGAATGCCTTCCCCCTGATCCAGCTCCTCTCCTTTGGCTGTTCTGGCCTACGCCAATGCTCGGGACTTGAGGGATAAACGTTTGTGAACAAAGATGTTCAACCCAGAGCTGTTCGTTCCTGAGTGTAAAATACCGGAAGTGAAGAGAGGGGAAACGGGTTGGGAAAGTTGCCTTTTCTGCTCTACAGCGTGATGCCGTGTGGCCCGCATGATGGCATAGAAAGAGGGCTTGAGGGGTCGAGGGGGAGAGAGATGCTGAATGCAAAGAGGCTTACTTGGTGTCAGGCTGGTTATTACGATGGGGGCCGTGATGCCCTGCCCTGGTCTGTTCCCCGTGCCTCTGCCTCATCACTGTCCGGCTGGCTGTGGACCCTGGCGGGCTCTCCACGGCTAATCTGATGGGGCCGTGCGCGAGGCTGATGGGGTGCCTCGCGCCCAAGGGGGATGAGCTGACCCCAGATGGCTGTGGGGCTCCCACCTGGCTGCCTGCTCATTCCCCACCCCCCAAACCCGGGACCCAGCCCCCAGAAGGCTCTGCTTTGCACAAGTCCCAGCCTTGTGGCTGCTTCAAGCATTCCAGGGACATTCCAGATTTCTGAACTGAGCGGAGGACTTAACATTTTATTGTCCTGCTGAGAATAAGGTTCAAAGTGCTCAGGTTCCCCAGGGAGAATCATTTCCAAATGTTTCCACAGCCCTGGGCACAAAGTTCTCGCCCTGCTGAGCTGGCTGTGGGAGTCTAAGCTTTAACTGGGCTTGCCTTTCTCAGAGTCTGAGGGAGGCCTTGGGGCCACTGCTCATCCCTGGGGGCTTCCACATACCCACACGGGGCCGTGGTTCCCCATTTCTCATGGGCCATGGCAAGCATACCCCCTTTGTTTCTTTAACACATAATCAAGCGGCGTCTGGGTGGCTCGGTCGGTTAAGTTTCTGACTTCGGTTCAGGTCATGATCTCACAGCTCATGGATTCGAGCCCCATGTCAGGCTCTGTGCTGACAGCTCAGGGCCTGGAGCCTGCTTTGGATCTGTCTGTCTCTCTCTCTCTCTCTCTCTCTCTCTCTCTCTCTCTCTGCCCCTCCCCCACTCGTGCTCTGTCTCTCTCTCTCTCTCTCTCAAAAATAAATGTTAAAAAAAATGAAAACACATAATCAAACGCTGTTTTCTGAGAGCTCACTGTGTGCTCAGACCTTTATAAGCGCACTCGCTCAACATCTCTGCAAAGGTTATTTCGAGCCCCGTTTTCACCGTTGGAGCTTTGGCTCAGAGAGGGGAAGCCACCTGCCTGGGGTCGCAGAGCACGAAAGCGCTGGAGCCGGGATTGGAGCTGTGACCCCAGAGCGCATGCTTTTTCCGCTCGGCTCTGTAGCTGCTGCTTGCCAGCTTGGTGCCGAGGAACGCGAGGAAAAGGCATGGCCCAGCTTGTAAGACCTCTGCGGCTGGGAGGGCAGGGCCGTCGGAAATGTTGGAACAGTGAGGTGTGCTCCCCGGACAGGGGGTGGGCTGTGAGCAGGGGGGCACCCAGGCCAGGCTGGGTGGATTGTCACTCTCACCCAAACCACCTTGGACTCCCACCCCCCGCTGGCCCCGTGGGGGTGGGGCCGGGGCGGGGTACCTCCCTCATTGTGGAGAGCAGCCCAGGGGTCCCCGGAAGCCCCGGCGGAGGGGTAGCCCTGACTCGGTTCCAGGCGACACCCCTCGTCCTCCTGGCCACGGGAAAGGGCCGGCCGTGCACTAACTCTCCCGGGATCTTTCTGGAAGGGCTACTCTTGGTGCTCGACGGCAGTTTCTCTGCCGGCCTGGAGGGCCTTCAAGGGCAGCGTGTGCCCCGCCCGGTCTGACTGCACAGGTGTTTGTGCTGGTTGACGGCCGCTTGTCAAAGCTGGTGTTTTAGGAACTCTCGGCCTCGTGCGAAGCCCAAGAATGAGCCTCCCTTCTGGGGCCGCCCCGAGGGCCCGGCCTTGGAAGAATAATGAACTCCAACGGGACACCCATGGCTGCTGGCGCCTCGAAACGCTGCCAGGCCCGGTGGGATTTACCCCGTTGGGTGCTGGAAAGCCATTGGTGAGAAAACGTGGGGTTTCGTAAAGCCAGTTTCGCAACGTCCTGCACAGCGTGATCCTGCACTCAGGCCACAGAGGCTTTTGGTGCTAATGCTCCTGGCCACGCGAGTCTTCTAGGCTGAGGGCATCTCGGTACCCAGCTGCTCCTGCCTTGGGGGGGGGGGGGCCCTCTCCTTCCCCCGAGGCACGAGGCTCGTTGGGGCAGCCGTCTGGGGTGAGGCCGAGAGCCAGGCTGGGGACCGGAGGGCCGTCGTCCAGCTGTGAGGGCACGCGTGGGTCGGCTGCTGAACCTTCTGTCCTTGGGGTGAGCGGAGACGCCCGTGTCGTGCAGATCAAGGGCAGGAGCGGTCAGCCGCTGTATCACGAGGACTGCCACCCCGCCGACAAGTTGCTGCAGAAATTAAGCGAGAGCGCCCGGACGTGGCTCCCAGAAGCTGGCCTAGAAATGTTGGCGCTTTTCTTCTCACCCGGGTGGGCTCGTGGCGTGGGGGGCCCCCGTTTCCATTCTGCCCTCCGGGTCTGTGTATGTCACAGTCCTCCCTGGAGTCTGCCCTCTGCTCAGCAGGGGAGGCTCCCTGGGTTGTCTCATCAGCGCTGCCGGGAGCCTCCAGGCCACCCCCGTTTCTGACCCTCTAAGAGTCCGGTTTCCGGTGCCTGGACACCCTCACTGCCGGGCTACACGACGTGTGCTCACGTCCCTGCCTTGGTTGCCCTCCCGACCCGTCTGGGCAGGGTCCCCATCCGAGTTTCTGTTGTGTGGCCGGAGCAGGGATTCAGCCCAAGTGGGTGTGCGTCCCGGGTGCTGAGCCGCAGCCCCATCAGAACTGGATGCGGAAGGTACCGGTTAAGGTACTGGTTAAGGTACTGGTTGAGGCGTTAGGCTTTCCCAGGAAGGAGCCGGCGTGGATTCCAGCCCAGGACCCAGTGGGTTCAGAGTTCACGCTGTGGAGCGTCCGAGGATGTGTGCGGGCCCGTCCGGTCCGGCCTCACCTGCCCTGGATGCCTGAGGAAGTGGGGTAGTGGGCGCCTGTCCAAGGGGACCTCGCGTGGGTGAGTGGTGAGCCGGCCCCCTCACCAGGCGCCCTGCTCTCTTCCCGCACAGTGGCCGCAGACACCCTCATGGAGGCTTGCTGTGCAGACGGACATCAAATGGCCACACAGCACAGGGACTGCTCACTGCCTTATGCCTCGGAATCCAAGGAATGCAGGTACGTTTGCCAGTGACGGCCGTTTTACCAGAACCGTGTTCCTCTAGCAGGAAGCCGGGTGTGCCGGGACCCCTGGCAGAGTGTGGCGTGCAGGCCCAGATCCGCCCAGGCTGTGGGGGGGCGTGGTGGATGACCCCCGCCTCCTTCCTCTGTGCTCCCACGTCCCCGCACGGGACGGGGCTCCCCCTTCCTGGGGCGGCCCGGGCGTCTCTCCCCTTCACTGGGCTGCAGAGCAAAGAGAGCTTCGCTGGGGTGGCTGTTCTCTGCCACCGCCGGGCACTGTGGCCAAGTCAGTCTCCTCCTAACAAAAAGGGGTCTGTTTGGGGGGGGGGAGGGGCGGTCGGATGAGATCACGTGACTGGCGAGTCACAGCGTGGTCTGCCTTCAGACCCCGACAGCGCGCGTGAGCCGGTCCAGAGCGGAGCGTTCCCGCAGACGGTTGTTCCCCTACGCAGTAGCCAAAACCTGGACGAACTGTGCTTTTTTTCCCTAAATTAACCCAAGCTCCCTCGAAGGTTTGGCAGGCGTTAAGCGTCGAGTAAACCACGAAGGTCTGGAATGTCGATCGTCACTGGAAAGGTAACAGTAAGAGTAGGGGCCAGCCTGTACAGAGCTGCTCCCTGCTGTGTGTGATGAACGTTTTCCTCATGTAACCCCGCTGTTAATCCCGGCTTACAGCCCAGGAACCTGAGCTCTGCCCCCTGCGCACAGCCGGTGGGTGACGGTGTTGGGATTCGAACCCAGATCGGCTCGCCCGGGGAGCAGATGTCAG
This sequence comes from Herpailurus yagouaroundi, assembly GCF_014898765.1. Classification (NCBI taxonomy): domain Eukaryota; kingdom Metazoa; phylum Chordata; class Mammalia; order Carnivora; family Felidae; genus Herpailurus; species Herpailurus yagouaroundi. Next base: position 4,234,005 of record NW_024412413.1, on the reverse strand, counting down.
GGAGGCGAGGCCCCGAGAGCGTTCCCTCCTTGTGACAGCCGTGCGTTTCCTCCGTGCGGCCCTCGGAGCCGTGGGGAGCTGGGTGGAGAGCGGCCAAGGAGGGTGCAGTGAAGTTTCCTTCCCTCGTTCTGGACTTCTGCATCTCAGCTGGCAGCGGGCATAACGCGATCGGCCAGCGTCGCCGGGCGACGTAAATCTCGATTTGGGAAAATGCTTGAAAGGTCCAGAGCGTTGTGGACCGAACAGAGGGAGAGAAAACAGGACGGTCGGTTGTTTGAATTGACGGGGAGGGGGGAGGCCACGCACTCAGGATTTGCGGGGCGTCTGATGGGCGAGAGCTGGGAGTTTGGCTCCCGAGTGTGGCTCGGAGGGGCCGAGGCAGAGCCGGGCGGTCAGCACCGAGCACTGTGTTTGGGGACCGAGCCAGCGAGGAGCAGCCTGGCCCTGGGAAGCTGGGTGGACTGGGCTGGATTTCTGGCTGTGTAACCTGAGCCAGCACAGAGCCTCGGTTTCCCCAAGTGCAAAAGGAGGGTTGTGACACCATGCTTTTGGGGCTGGGACGATGACAGGAGGAGGAGGGAAGACGCCAGCCCCACAAAGCCAGGCAGTGTGAGTGTTGCAGTCTGCCCGGGCCGCCGTGATGAACACCACACGCTGTGGGGCTTGAACAACCCACATTTATGGTCTCACGGCTCTGGAGGCCGGAAGGCCGGGATCACGGTGTGGGCAGGGCGGTCTCCTCCCGAGGCCTCTCTCGTGGGCTTGCAGACGGCCGTCCTCCTCTGCGTCCCCACACGGTCGTCCCTCTGTGCGTGTCGGTGTCCTGACCTCCCCTTCTTAGCAGGACCTAAGTCATAGTGGATCAGGGCCACCCGGATCACCTAACTTTATCTTTCTCACCTCCGTAAAGGCCCTGTCTCCAAATACAATATCACGTTTGAGATACTGGGGGTGAGGACGTCAATGTGGAGTTTGGGGGGACACAGTTCCACTCGTAACAGGGAGCCTCTATTATCAATACTTACTGAAATCACAGACGTTAAAGTAGGGCATCAGCCGAACCTCTCTGTGTACAGATGGAGAGACTGAAGTCAGAGAAACTCAGAAGCTGGGGGCCCCTACTTGTGAATTTGGATCTCAGTCACTGCTCCGTTTATGAGTGACTTCTAGCCACCAAAGTCTTTAATAAGTTCTGGAGTTATCTTTAATCCCCAGACTACGTGGAAAATACCTTCTTCGCTATGCAGCACGCGTTTGTTCTGTGGCATCTTGGTCAAGGGTAAATTTTGAACGTGCATGTAGAGATAATCCTAAAATGCAGAGAATGTCACCTGAATGGCCGAGTAGGAATTTCTTCTCTCTGTGGGGAACGTGGCTACACGTCCGGGCTCCCTTGACCCCCGACTGCCTGCTGGTGGCACTCACTTCATATCACAGGGGCCTACGGAAATTCCGGCCGGGTGGCGAGCGTTTCCAGATTACGACGTCCTCCCTGGCCACCGCTTACCAGTCACGGCCGGTTTCACGGAAGCTCCAGGAGGCTAATTGGCTTGTTTGTCCCAGTGAACTCACGGGCCGGGCTGTGTGTGTGTGTGTCCAGAGCCTCCTGTTGAGCTGACCGGCTCTAACCGCGTCACTGTCCGCCGTCCCTCCAAGCCTCTCCTGAACACTTTCCGCTTTGCTCAGTTACCTTTGGGGTTCAAACCCCACGTAGTCTGCGGAGATCGGAGGCCGAGCCTGGGCTGGTGGCTCAAAGAGAGATGTCGCTCATCTAAGAACACAATTGGGTTTTTATTCAAGAAGCAGGCACTGAGGGGCGCCTGGGTGGCTCAGTCGATTAAAGCGTCCAACTTCTGCTCAGGTCATGATCTCACGGTCCTGGGTTTGAGCCCCGTGTCGGGCTCTGTGCTGATAACTCTGTAATTTAGATCCTCTGTCCCCCCCCCCCCGCCCGCCGCCCCCCTCTGCCTCTCCCCTACTCACTCTCTGCTTCTCTCTCAAAACTAAATAAACATGAAAAACATTTTTTTAAAAAAAGAAGCAGGCATTGAGTGCCACTGTGAGGGATACTCAGGAGAACGCGACCCCTCCCCAGCCCTCCGTGCTTTCTGTTCCAGCAGAATAATTGGACAGCAGATAATTGTGAGCCCAAAGTCAGGTGTTCGGTGCCGGGACGGGCGTGGGCTCTGAGTGCCGGGCCTGACCAGCAGCCCATCGAGGCCTGATAGCCGGGATTTTCTCGCAAACTCAATATTATCACTGGCGGCGAAGGCAGGGGAGAGAGCAGGTCATAAATCAAATCTGGTTTAAGAGGTTCTTCTTGTTAGTGATAGTTAAAGGATGCAGGAACCAAAGATCACCGGCCGCTTGGTAACTTAGGCCTCGTATCATTTTTCTTCTTCGGGAGTGGCATTCGACCTTTCCGGTTTTAAGTAAAATTCTCAGTTTTCATTCATCCAGCGCCTCCTCGTTGTCCTTCACTGCTGCTCTGAGCTCAGGATGAGGTGGGATGTTGTAACGGGATGTTTGAGCCGGGGCTTGGCGGAGGGAAGCGAGCAAGCCGGGCGGGATGTCAGATGGCTGGTCCAAGTCTAGGGCAGGGAGAGTGCAGGGCGGGGATCGGGGGGATCTGGACGCGGGTCTCCAGACGCCCAGCTCCGGGCCCCACCAGGGCAGAGCTCTGTAACCGTGGCCGCGGGAGCCTTTTCGGTGCGGAAGGCTGTTCTAGTCCGCCAGGCCACCCCTCCCTGCGTCCCTGAAGCCTCGGCATGGTCCTGGCACACAGTAGGGACGCAGCCAGATTTCTTTTACTTGCGGTGACATACACGTAGCATAACTTTTACCGTCTTTTTTTTTAAGTTTTATTTTATTTATTTTGAGGGAGAGATAGAGAGCACGAGTGAGGGAGGGGCAGAGAGAGGGACAGAGAGAATCCCAAGCAGGCTCCACACCGTCAGCACAGAGCCCGACACGGGGCTCGAACTCACGAGCTGCGAGATGGTGACCTGACCTGAAATCAAGAGTCGGACGCTTAACGGAGTGCGCCGCCTGGGTGCCCCCTTTGACCTTCTTAACGAATTTTAGGCGCCTGGCTCCACGTACTCGCCATCCCCGAATGTTCTCGTCTTTCCAGATCGAAACTCCGTCCCCGCGCCTGGTGTATTTTCTGTCTGATTTTTGACGACTCCAGGTTCTTCATAGAAGTGGGAACAAACAGTATCTGTCCTCTTGTGCCTGGCTCATTTCCCCGAGGATCCTGTCCCCGAGGCCCGTCCGTGTCGTAGCAGGGGACAGGATCTCCTTCCCCGTTGGGGCGGAATCCCGTGTCGCTGTGCGGACGGGCCACGTTTTGTCCACCCGTCCCTCGGTGGACGCTCGGGCTGCTTCCTTCTTTGGACTGTTGTGAATGATGCTGTCGTGGACGTGACTGTGCAAACATCTCTCTGAGCGCCTGCTTTCAATTTTTGGAGGGGCGTATCCTGCTGGATCACGGGATAGTTCTGTTTTTGATTTCTCGAGGAACTACGCCTCCTGCTTTGTACAGCAGCTTTGACACCCCCATCCACAGTCCCCGGGGCCTCCAGCCCTCATCCTGAGGCTCTCAGGCTGTTTTCTGTCCAGCCAGTGTCTTTGAGTGAATGGATGGACGGGTGCCTGTCTGGTTGCTGTTCCTGACAATTTAGTGAAATGCCCAGTATTTGTAAACTCACCCAAAGCACGAATGAAACGTGTAGTATCACCAGCCTAGACAAACCCCTCCTGGAGCCCCAGATGGTTCTGGAAGCACGTGGGAAGCCAGGTGCGGAGCCCCAGCCCCGCAGGTGGAGGTGGGGGGAAGGGCGGGTTGGGGGCTGCCGCTCATGGGCAGAGGAAGCCCGGCTGGCCGGCCGCAGGAGGAGGCCGGGCTGGGCCCATTCTCTCTGGACACACGCAGGGTAGGTAGGTGGCTCCTCCTGTCCTGGCTGGCGTTGGCTGAAGCGGGGGTTATTTCGGGTCTCGTGGGAGCCGTACCTGTGATTCACACACACCTCCTGCCCACTTACCCGCCTCCGGGCCAGGCCCCACTGCCCTGAGCACATTGTGGCAGGTGAGGGTCCTTCTGCCCACCCAAGCCTTTTATGCGTGGCGTCTTCCGTCTTCTTCCTGGGGCCCCCCCGCGGGAGGGGGGCCGGGAGACGGGGACGCCGCAGCGTGGTGTCGCTGTTGCCATCGTCCTCCCTCTGTGGCCTGAGGCCAGCTACCGCACCTGTCTGGAGCTGTCTCCTCTGAGCCTGGAAAACGGGAATGAGTGCTGGGGTCTGGTGAAGGATAAGGGTGCCCGTGTCTGGGTGTTGTCACTAGGTGGGAGCTTTTTGCAGGGCGAGGCTCGGAGCCGGGAGATGAACCGGGACTCCAGCGGCACATGGGGGTCTCCTGCCTCCGCCCCCAGACCCCACCCTGCGTCCAGCCTCTCTCATTCTGCACTTATTGAGCACCGTCTGTCTGCTGGCGTGTGTGCGTGTGTGTGTGCGGGTGGGTGGGGCCGGGTTGGGAAACGGGAGGCACCCGAAGGTGACAGAGCTCCCGTCCCCGAGGGGCTGCTGCTCCCAGGCCCTGTGGCCCCCCCCCCCCCCCGGCGGGCCCCTCCCCCACCGAGCCCTGGCCTCTGCCCGCAGGATGGTCCGGGAACAGTGCTGTCACAGCCAGCTGGAGGAGCTCCACTGTGCCACAGGCATCAACCTGGCCAACGAGCAGGACAGCTGCGCCACGCAGCACAGCGACAACGCCAGCCTCGAGGCTACGTTCGTGAAGGTGAGGACCCGTCCCCCGCCGGCCAGCAGCCGCTGTCCCCCAGCCGGAGGCCTGGGTGCTCTCCTGCCGGCGGCATCTGCCCAGGCCTCCCGCCCTCGCGAGCCCGGGCGGCAGGGTGGGAGGAGGGAGGGAGGAGCCCAGGAGGGGGGAGGGCCCTAGGAGGGGGGAGGGGCCTCTCAGGGCCCTCCCCCATCCCCCACCCCCTTCAGTTTAGTCATGAACCCTGGACAACCCTGAGGAGACCGGGATGGAGGGACCCAGGCTTGCCCTGAGGGCCTCCCATCCCAGGACCTCTGGCAGGAGCGCAGAGATCAGAGCAGAGGCTGCCTGGGCTCAGGGTCTTCGGAGCCCTCTTGGCAGCTCACGGCAGGCCCCCCACCCTGCCCAGGACGCCCCCTCAAGCTTTCCTGCCCACCAGGGAAGTAGAGCCTGGAGCTCAGAACGGGACCCCCGGGGTCTCTGAAAACACGTGACATCCCTAACTGCCCTAGAAGAGGAAAGTGAGGTTCAGAGTGGCCCACACCCCAAAGTGGCCTGGCAGGGGAGGAGTCTGTGGAGGTGGAAAATGGGGCGTGGGGTCCACTGGGCTCTAGGGGGGGCTGAGTTCTGAGCAGGCGACTTCACCCAGGTCGGGCCCAGTCCCCGAGGGCCTCTGTCCCTGTGAAAGATCTGCCTCTTCGCACGGGGGTGGGGCAGTTCCCGAGAGCTTTCTGGTCGGGCCTGAAAACCGTAAATGAACTAGGCTGTCCCTCCCTCACCGCGCACTGAGAGAGAAAAACAACCACGGGGAGCTTTGGGGTCCTGGGTCCTGGTCGGGGGACAGCCGCAGGAGGAAAGGGTTCCCATTCCCGGTCAGGAAGGCCAGGAAGTAACTCCGAGGAGCGTGAATCGGAACGGAATCTGGATTCTGGGGGGGAGGGTGGGGGCTCCTTTCTGAGGGTTCTGTCTTCACACAGATTGGGGCGTGGAGTAGTTGGGAGCTCCAGAGCCCCCTCCGCCCACCCTCAGCCTTCATGGGCCTTCACGGTGGAAGCTTCTGGCGCGAGGGGGCTAGGAGGGGTGAGGGTGGGGCAGTCTGGTTGAGGGGTCCCGGGAGCCAGGAGCTCGGGCGTCCAGCGACCGCCTCCCGAGGCGGGGCAGAGGCTCTGCAGACACCGTCTGCCCAGCAGACGGCTCTGCCCTTGTCCCCAGACTAGAGAGAAGGGGGGTGGTGTGTGTGGAAAAGCCACGGAACATCCTAACGGGAGTGGGAACAGGCCGCTTTGGCAGACGAGTGATTTGTGTTTCCGGGGAGGACTCGTCGTGCCCTGGAAGGTGGAGGGGGTAGCCGAAGCCTCCCTCTTTCTGGCGGGGGACGGGGGGGGGGGTTGTAGAATGCCCCATCAACCTCCGCAGAAACTCGAGCCAAGCCCCACCTCCTGGCTCCTGCTGTGGACCTGTTGGAAAGTTCTGTGCCTTTCTGAGGATAATAAGGACTGGAACGGGGCTGTTCGTACATCAAGGGCCGAACGAACCCCCTGGATTCAGGTGTGACTTTCAGGAACACCGGGGTCCGGGTGACAGGCAGTGACTCTGTCCCTCACTTGACGACTTGTCTTCAGGTGCCCGTGCTTCTCGAATGCACAGCGTGCTTCCTGCCGGGCTCTGGAGGGAAGAGACGCGTGCAGATGCATTTTCCTGGGCATCACAGAGAAACCTTCGACCGCACACGAGGAGTGGAGCCTCAGGGCGCCCTTGTGTGACCCTTAGCGGATCCCTGTCCTAGCTAATTCCTCCCGGAGATGTAGGAGCCGGGCAGGAGGGGGGACATCTGGTGTTGGGGGACACGTGCTGGGTGCAACCCCTTTAAGGCTGCTTTCAGAGCCAGGACCTGTGAGGTTGGGTTGGCAACGTGCTCCGGGCTTGGCTTGCTGAGCTCTACACAGTGCCAGCGTTTAGAGGAGACAGCTACGTCAGCCGGCCTCCTCACCGCCTGGGGACACGGGGATCAGCGAGGCCGGGGGCCCTGCTCTGTTGTGTGGCTTCTCCACCTGGAGTCTCTGTGTTTGCAGAGGTGCTGCCATTGCTGCCTGCTGGGGAGGGCGGCCCAGGCCCAGGGCCAGAGCTGCGAGTACACCCTCATGGTCGGCTACCAGTGTGGGCTGGTCTTCCGGGCATGCTGTGTCAAGGGCCAGGAGACCGCAGACTTTGCCCCCGGGGACCTTGGGGACCTCCAAGAAGCAGGTAATTTCCTGTGTCTTTTCCCTTTCGGGCGGCGCACCAGTCAGGGTCATCCGAAGAAATAAAGCCAACAGAATACGTGTGCATGTGTATGCAGAGAAAGAAATGTATTTTGAGGAATTGGCTCACTCGGGTCTGAAATCCGCAGGGCGGGCCAGCAGGCCAGAGACCCAAGGGAGAGTTTATACTGCAGCTTCAGTCCAAATGCCGTCTGCTAGCAGAATTCCTTCTCGCTTGGAGGAGGTCAGTCTTCACCTGATTAGACGAGGCCCACCCACATTACAGAGGGCGATCTGTTTTACTTAAAGTCCGTTGATGTAAATGGTAATCTCCTCTAAATGATACCGTCACAGCAAATAGAGACCCGTGTTGGACCAAATCTCTGGGTACCGTGGCCCGACCGAGTTAACACAGAAAATTAACAATCACAGGCAGAAGTAAGCACGCACGTTTGCTGTCGCCTGAACTCAGCACAGACTGACAGAGCACTGTTGGGCGTTTGTCACCTCCTCCGAGAGGCCACTGCCCTGGAGTTGGGACCGAAGGCGTGGGATCTGGGATCTGACAAGTCTGGGTTCACGTCCCTGTCCTAACGTGTATTTTAGGTAAACTGATTTATCCAGACCTCAGTTCGCTCATCGGTGCAATGGGGACAATCGCGGTGTCTGGGAGGACGAGGTGTCTGGTGCTCCACAAACGTTTACCGCCACGGATCTTCCCTGTGTTTCTAACAGCCCAGGCAGCATGGCGGGTGGCTTGCTCTCAGCTCACAGACGAGGGCCTGATGCTCAAGGCCACAAGGCCGACACACAGGGGAGGGAGAACACCGGCCTCCCGCGCCCCGGCCAGTGCCCTTTCTCTCTCCATCTGGTGCCAGTGATGTGCAGACAAGAGGCGGGCGGGGGTACCACTCGCGGCTGCCTGCCTGGGCTCTTTCGGCTAATAGATACTTTTTCAGCAAAGAAGCGAGTGACCCCCCCCCCCCCCCCCCCCCCCCAAAGCAGCTTCCAGGGAGCTCCCGGCTGTTCATTCGCCACCCTCCGTTTGTCCCAGGCCGGATGAATCCAAGCCTTGGGGGCATGGCTCAGTTACACGGTTCAGGAAACTTCTTGTTTGTCTAATAATCTCTTCCACTGATGCAGGGCTTCCTGGGCCATAATGGAAATAAGCCTGGAAACTTTCAGGAGTCCCCTGGGCCCCAGGCTTGCTGTCTGACTTTGGGCTCCTTTCCTCCTGACTCGGATGCCCTACCCCCTCCCCACTGTGGCGGGTGAGGGGCGGGAAGGCCTTCGGTGAGAGGAGCTCGCACACCTGTACCTGTGGTCCCTTAGGCTGCCCGTCCCGTGGCCGTGTGACCTTGGTGGCTTCATGCTTCTGCGTCAGGTGGCCCAGTCTCTCTTTGTGATTGCTCGTGGATGCCCTGGGGCTGATTTCAGATTCTCGTAAAGGATGGTTGGAACCCCATTCTGGCTCCCTCCGTGACTCTTGGAACCAGAGATGACATTTTCACTTTAAACAAACCCAAGCTATTCGTGCTGGCGGAGCATTTCTCCCGTGTCTCTGGGAAGGATTTTTGTCGATTTACGTCTTGTTTCCATCACGCTGTCTGGGCTTTTCTGCTGCTCCAGATGTTTTCTCTCCTGTCTTTTATCCACTTCTGCCCTTGCCCCAGGCTTTCCCCAGAGTCTCTGTGAGGACTCCCTGCCCTTCCTCCTCGCGGACACAGACGTCCCTTCCTCCCGTCCACTAACGCTGATCGCGGGCCTACTGTGTCCTGTCATGGGGCCACACAGAGGGCCCACAGACCACTGTTGGCCTCTAACAAAAAATTTTTCAACGTTTTTATTTTATTTTTGGGACAGAGAGAGACAGAGCATGAACGGGGGAGGGGCAGAGAGAGAGGGAGACACAGAATCGGAAACAGGCTCCAGGCTCTGAGCCATCAGCCCAGAGCCTGACGCGGGGCTCGAACTCACGGACCGCGAGATCGTGACCTGGCTGAAGCCGGACGCTTAACCGACTGCGCCACCCAGGCGCCCCATGTCCATTTAATTTCTAAATGGGGGCTTCTATGTCTGTATTCTTGACTTCTTTCTGGCAATTCGTTTATATTACATGTTATCAAAAGATTGGCTCAAAACAAAGGAAAGAGCCCTGTCCCTTTACCACGGAGGGTTTGGGTGGAACACTAGTAGGACATACATTGATTATCCCCATTCTACAGACTGGGAGATTGAGGCTGGCGACACCCAGGTTCTGGATTCGTTTTGGGGCAGAAATGGTGGTCCGTTAGGGCCGGGCTTGTTCCCACAGAACACCACGCAGACCTTGACGGTGAAGAAATAGCTCTTCACGGGTCCTCCCAGCAGACGTCCCGGCCTGTGCCTTGGCCTGGACTGAGTGCCCCCCGTGAGCAGAGAGTCCCCAGATTGCAGAGGTTCCCAGCCCCCTAACCTAGAAGAGATGATTCGCCCTCGCAAGGTCTTTTTCGCAGTTCCTCGCCAAGCAAAAAGTTTGCTTAGGGACCCTTACCGTATTTTAACAGCGCTGAGAAAAGACCGCCTCTGTGCAGTTAGTGTAGGTAAATTATGCCGTATTAGATTTCATAGCGGAATCACTAAACCGTTTGGTCGTAATGATGTTTATTTTTCTGCCGTGCGGGGATTACGCCCTCACTGGGGGCGGTTTAGAAGATACAGAAAGCAGAAGAAAGAGGAAATTGACGTAGAGAGAAATACGGTTTCCATTAGGTCCATTTCCTTTCCTGGTGTTTTCTGCGGTCTCTTTCGGTGTCTCTTGATGTGGGAACAAAGGCAGAGGGAAATGGCAGATAGACCTCAATTTCCTTCTAGGCTGCAGCCCCTTGGCAGATACTGGGGCAGCAGAGGAACACGTTTCTGCGGGATTCCCTGCTGTCTCAACCCCGATGCTTTGCTGGAGGGAAAAACCATCCTGGTTTGACAAGAGCTAGGCCTCCGGTGCCCTGGGAGTCTTTAGCAGGTGAAAACGTCCCTGGAAACTTCCCCCGGACTTTACCTCCCCCGACCCCACAGCATATAACCAGCCTCTCCTCATGGTCCCCGGACAGCTCTTTCTGCCCACGGGTCCTGTCCCCGGGCTTTAATAAAATCGCCTTTTTGCACCAAGGACGTCTTCAAGAATTCCTTCTTGGCCGTCGGCTCCTGACCCCACACCCCACTATCGCCCCAAAAACATCATCTCTCACACGGATGCGCTTTGATTTTTGCTCACCCCCCGCCCCCGCCCCGCCCAGCACTGTAACATAATGCTGTCGACTTGTGACTGAGTTGGGTTCCCTGTCACCCGGTCTTGAGGAAGGGGCCTCGACTTCGGAGGCCTTGGTTTTCGAGGATTTTTAGGGATCCTCCCCGCCCTTGGCCGTATGCAAGCTGAAAGGACTAACCCATTTCTTCTCTTACCCCACAACTACCAGTGGAAAACCACCCCATTCGATTAAATTAGGGTACCCCGCCGTCTCCCGTGGCCGTGTTGAATTTTCTGTTGAGTGCAGGGGCCTTGTCTAAGCCGAGTGCTCAACCCCCAGCACAGATGCTCAGACCCGTCTGCGGAATGAACCCAGTGAGTGGCTATGGATGACCGGCGGGAAACTGAGTTTTGCAGGCAAGCTGTAGGAGGACATTCATTTCCTGGGGCTCCGCAGACGGGCTGGTGGGGAGCTTCAGCAACAGAAACGTAGCGTCTCACAGTCTGGAGTCTAGAGGGCTCCTTCCTTCTGAGGCTTCGGGGCAGAATCTGCTCCTGGGCGGGGCCTCTCTCCCGGCCGCCCCGGTGCTCCTTGGCCAGTGCACGGATGGCTCTCTCCTGCCTGTGTCTTCACATCCTTGTTCCTCGGTGCGCGTCTGTCTCTGTGTCCAGGTTCCTCTTTTTATAAGGACACAGACCACCCTAATCCACCTTAACTCGATCCTCTGCAAAGACTCTCCTCTAAAGTAAGGTCACGTTCACAGGTACTGGAGGTTAGAGCTATAATATCTTCTGGGCGAGGTGAGTGGGGGGGAAGACACAATTCACGCCCTAACAAGAAGCCTTCCCCAGGTGCACCGTTTGGGGGCCGTGACTGCATTTGCTGAAATAGGGCAAGTGCTTCGGATGGCCTCAGCACCCACAGCACTTGGTTGAAACGCTGAGCTGATGAAACGGGCGCGATTGCCCGATGCTTATAGGGAGGTAGAGAATTCAGAGTTGCTGCTGAGATAAGACGGGACGCTGTGTTTGGATAAATGTCCAATTTGCCTCTCTTTCTCCCACAGCCAAGATTTCAGAGATTGAGGAGGAGCAGGAGGACCCGTACCTGAACGACCGCTGCAGAGGTGAGGCCCTGCTCCCTCCAGCGGGCCGTGAATCATGTCCTTGGGAGTCTGATGTCCTGGGAAGAGCACTTGGGCTGAGTCAGCTGAAGTCGCTCTGTCCTCCCTGCACTCCTGGGCCCCCTTCCTCCTTCCCTGCGGGCTGGGGCCTGATGGGCCAGGGGGAGACAGGGTGAGCTCACAGGAAGGGGCCGTGTGGGCCCTTAAAAGCTCCCAGCACAGCGTCCCCCACCCACCAACACAGGCTCTGTGAAGGGTGAACGCCACCGGAGGGAGGGCCGAGTGTTACTTGCCTTGTGTCCCGGAGCCCCAGCTGTGCCACTGGTGGCATCATTCGCAAATTTAAAGTGACTAGGGCCTGGCAGGTTTGTTTTTCACATGATAAAACTAGATTTGTCTTTCGTGGACCGTTCCGCATGTCTAGACGGGCAAGTCTGCTCCAGAGGTTCATTAGGAAGCTTGCCCTGTGGTCGGGGCGTTAATTGGGAGCCAGTGAAATCACAGAATGATGTGGCCCGGGTACAGTGACAGGCCGCACAGAGGCGAGGTGGGAGGTGGGGGTGGGGTGGGGAGGGCACAGAGCCCAGAAAGCTCTCTGGGGGGTGTGGGAGGCCTTCCTGGGGGAGGGAAAGGCTGGTTTGCAGGGGGTGAGGGGGGGCTGGCCAAGGAAGTAACACTGGGCACGCGGTGTTGGAGACACGCAGACTCGCGTGGCTCACGGGGAGGGGTGGGCCCGGGGCTAGAGGGAGAGGCCGGAGAAGCGGGCAGGGGGCTCGCAGGGCCTGGGGAGCGGCCAGAACTGTGACAACGTTTAGCCAGCTGGTAGAGGTCTGTCCCCGTGAGATTGGCTCTCTGAGCACCCGTCAGCTGCCCTGCAGGAAGTGTGGTTGGAGGGGAGGTCCCGGGGTCGTGCAGGGGCCAGATCCTGGGGGTCTCCCTCGGGAAGGGAGGGGTGCCACGCTGGAGAGGGTGGGCTCCAACCTGGGGAGCCTGTGTCCCGTGTGTCGTCCACCCTGAGGGCGTTTGCCTGGCCCACAGGGAGCCGGAAACGCCAGAGGCTTGTGGTGGGTGTTTGGCTCCTGGTTGCCCTGATTTGCTCTGATTCCAGGTGGCGGCCCCTGCAAACAGCAGTGCCGAGACACGGGGGAGGGGGTCGTCTGCTCCTGCTTCGTGGGCTACCAGCTGCTGCCCGACAGCGTCTCCTGTGAAGGTAACCGTCACCGAGCTCCGGCCACAGCAGGGCGGCGGGGGGCCTCTGCCCCCGTCTCTGCTTGACGCTCTGCACACGTCGGGGCCCCGTTCGTAGGCAGGTGGAGTCCACGGCGCCCGGCCACGGCTCTCCTCCCGGGGCATATACACACTGTGCTGGGAAACGGGGCTGGGTTTGGCATCTGACCGGGCTCTGAATCCAGGATCTGAGTGGCCCTGGGCACATCCCTCAGCCTCTCTCTCCCCTCCCATTTGGGGTGGGGGAGATGGAGGACAGTGGCAGCCTCTGAGAGGGGTCCTAAGGGTCATGTGACTCCAGTGCAGGGCCTCGCGCTGCTTAGTGCGTTCTCAAAATGAGCGGTAGGGGGCGCCTGGGTGGCTCAGTCGGTTGAGCGTCTGATTTCGGCTCAGGGCGCGATCTCGCGGTTCGTGAGTTCGAGCCCCGCGTCGGGCTCTGTGCCGACAGCTCGGAGCCTGGAGCCTGCTTCCGATTCTGTGTCTCCCACTCTGTCTCTGCCCCTCCCCTGCTCATTCTCTCTCTCTCTCTCTTTCGAAAATCAAGAACACATTAAAACAAAACAAAACAAAACAAAAAAATGAGCAGTCGCTCTGAAACTTAGCCGGGGAAGGAAACCATTGCTTTTGATTGGGTGGTGAGTGCCCGAGACCCCTTCAGGTGCACAGCCCGAATACACACGGGTGGGGGACTGGAGAGATGCTGGGAACCCATTTACGGTGCCTTCCGGTACATTCCTCGTGGTGAAGCGCCGGGGTCCTTTGTTCTTGCTGGTTACCCCCTTGTTGCCTCCGTCTGTCCTAGATGTCAACGAATGCATCACGGGCAGCCACAACTGCCGGCTTGGGGAGTCCTGTGTCAATACAGTGGGCTCTTTCCGCTGCCAGAGAGACAGCAGCTGTGGGACTGGCTATGAGCTCACAGAGGACAATGATTGCAAAGGTATAACACTCTCCAGTCTACACACCTCAGCTCTCCAGGAATAGATAGAATGAGATAGTAAAGGCAGCACTGGACCCCACCTGTGACTGCCTGGGGCACCGACCCGTTGTGTCGTTAGTAAAGATTTACCTTCTTATCTTAACGCTGAGTTAATGACAGTGGTGAGTTTGGACTTCTGAAAAGGCTCAGAGCAGGATCATTTCAAAGCAAGATGAGAAGTGAATGAACTTCAGGTGCTCACATGTGCCTTCTACAAAAAAAAAAAAAAAAAAATCTGTACAACAGCTGCCTTCCATCTGATTCCAGACTTCCTTGAAGTTCAAAGCTTATTCTCTTCCGCTGCCTAAAAACACGACATTTCTGGCTGCTGGCCTTTCCCCGCCAAGCCATAGATGTTATTTGGCAGATAAGGCTTTGATGAGGATCTATGAGAACATAGTTTTCTTCTGAGGGTTTCCAGCCCTTCAGAACGAAAAGCACCACTTGTATAAAAGTTTTGGTTGAGTTACGAGGGTAACTCAAAAGCCAGGCACACCCTCCTGACGTCGCAGGGCCTTTGGGCAAAGCTCTGTTCAGTCCACCCTCGCAGCCTCGCTGGGTGGTTTGGACCCTGAGATCCCAGGGGTCCAGCCAGCTGAGTATACACTTTTGAACATTTGACAGCCACGAACTTCAAAGGAAGGGCAGCCAAAATGTCCGATCATGGCAATCGCCAGTGTTCGTATTTGGAATATTGTGACAACGTCAGAATGAATGAGTTTGTAGGCACAGTTTTTATTGCCACTAAGATCATTGCTTTATTGTCTAAACCAAACGTGCACTTAGCCTAGAGGTAAAAAAAAAAAAAAAAAAAAAAAAAAAAAATCCCACATACTGCCCGGAAAATGCCTGGGTTATTTAGTATATAACAGAAAGTTTGCCTCATAAGAGCCTTGGGG